>NW_027468859.1:19552955-19605455 GCF_046254945.1 Alosa pseudoharengus | reverse complement strand
GTATTGCTTACAGTGTTTGTCTTTTTCTGTTTCCTCTTTTTACTGCATACATAAGTGTCAATGTAATAGAAAAAAATAACCCCTGCCACTGAGTCTAAGCCAGACTGGAATCAGCTGTGGTTGGCCCAATTTACCCAACATAAATCAGTTGTGTGTCAATTATTTAATTTGTTTATTATTGGCTGAGATATATTGTTTTTGAACTGATATCATTGCAGAAGCAGAGGTTTTTATACTGTATCTAAGGTTTGGAATATTGTTTTTGCTATTGTGGAATGTTGTGTGTTAACATTCGTAAATACTACAAAAACAAAATGTGAGCGTTGTGGAAATGTGTTCACTGATTGCATATCATGTGCTAACAACATGAAATGTGTGAATGGTATGGCCACAAAAGACAGATGCTGTGCTAATTGTATTTAGAGTTTTGAAAATGTTACAACTGGTTGGACAAACGCTTGTTAGCGACTGAAAAAAACTGTAAAGAAAGTGCGGTGAAGTGTGATTGAATTAATTCTATGACACCTTGACCAACCTGCTGACAGGGACTTTTGGAAGTGTTCTTTAGCTCTGCGGCTCAGACAGTGTGGCATGTTAAGAAAATGATGAATGGTTAGCCTTTGAGCATCCTGGCATTAAGGATGAGCGAGGCGAGAGGGAAAATCAATTTGCCTTTCTCAAGGCACTTATTACTTCCTCTTGTGTCAACTTTCAAGGTCAAGCCCGACTTTGGTGTTCCTTAATCACCTGATGATTAGACACTTTGGGTGCCCTCTGAGTTTGCTGTCAGTTTGGGAGAAAATGTTCAGAGTTTCGTAATAAAAAGGGCTCGGTCTTCCTACTCAGTTTAAGGTTAATTGTATGGTGGCTCGATGGTCGATTAAGATCATATGAAATTGACTTGTTTTAACCTTTCGCTAATAGGCTTTCTAAAAGCTTAAGGAGATATTCACATTCTCTAGTCACTTTACTTAATTTTGACTGAAGTCATCGACCATGACTGAGAATCAAAACTGTAACCTCCCATAAGCCATAACCTCCTTTCATTTTTTTTATACCAAGGTCTAATTGAAATTCCAATTGTTGTGTATAGCATATAGCACTTATGAAGTAGTTACATTTTCTTTAAACACATACCTGTGCAATGCCTGGGTTATTTGTTCATTTACTATGCAGGTTTAGGTTTTATTTTTGCCGACTGTAGAGCTCCTTCTAGAGTCGCGATATATTTACATTTTACTCTGCTGTTATGAATAGCAAACTTCTCATGACTTAACCCCCCTGTACACAATCAAAATGCTTTTGTTGTTGAGGTGAAGGCTTAACAACAGGCAAAAACGGTTTCCAAAGAGCTATATCTACTGACAAGGTAATGTTTCACGATTCTTGCGAGATTTGTCGGGCCACCGTTCTTGGCTTGGCATGGTTGGTTTTCTCGGTAGCGACTCGCTACATCTATGTTGTATAGCTATGCTAGGTGAACGATTCGACTATTACAAGTTTGTTAACCATCAAATTGGCTTCGTAAAGGTTACTGTATATTAAGGTGAAAATCTTGCAAAGTGTACCACAAATTACTGGTCTGATGGAAGCACAGACCTAAGAAGAAAAGATGTGTAAGCAGAAAAAAGATAGTTCAACAAGTTTTCACAATTCAAATGTGGAAATGATATCTGTAAATTAATATTAGTTAATGACTAATTAGCAGTTAATTAGCAGTTAAGATATAGGCAGGATAATCAACCATACAAGTAGCAGAAAAATGACGCCTTTTGATCACTTAAATGTGCATAATTTCCTGCTACCTGAACCCCGTGCCATCCATTATCCATTCTCCTTTAAACAGTCTCAGTGCATGAGACCGGAAATGTGCCCCCACCCTCTCTTTTACCGCTCATTTGTCCCTGTAGGACCTGTGTATCAGTGGCTGTGTAGCCTCATGGCAATTCTGCTGCTCTGCCTCTAGGCCTCTGTTGTGGTCCTCTCCCCTCTCTGCCCCTCTGCAGTGAGAGACAGGTTTGGAGCGAGCGGCTGCCTTCATACTGAATGCCTTTACACTGGGAACAGGAACAGGGCAATCCCTCGTTCAGAGAACAGGCCTCTGCCTCCAGGGCAGAAAGAACTGTTCTCCCCAAATCAGAGCGAGAGAGAGAGGAAGAGAGAGAGAGGGCTGATAAGAATGGAGAGAGAGAGGAGAAATAGAGAGAGAAACAATACATGGAAGGAAGAGGTAGATTAATAGGTTGGAAGGTAAGAAACAAGGAAGAGAAAGATGATGGCAGGGATGTTGAAAAAGACAGATAGATAGATAGATAGATAGATAGATAGATAGATAGATAGATAGATAGAGAGACTCTCCTCCATTAACTGGCAGTTCCGTCTCCAGAGGATGTCAGATCCACTCAGAGGCTGGAGGGAATGTGCAGTGGGTGTTTTCCCAGACTCGCTCCTGTAAGATGAACACCAAGAATGCCAGGACAATAACTCTCTCTCTCTCTCTCTCTCTCTCAAATTCAAATTCAGAATGCTTTATTTGCATGACAAGGTTATTCAATTGCCAAAGCACTTATTATACAATAAATCTTGACATACACACATACATATAAATAAAAATAGAACAAAATAAAATAAATAAATATAGTAAAATAAAATGCAGTATATGATAGTGTGTGTGTGTGTGTGTGCGTGTGTGTGTGTGTGTTATATGCCTTCCATTTTTGACGCTCTGTCTTCAGAAGACTTCAGCGCAGTGCTAAATTGGACATTAATCCATCCTGTTTGACGTGTCTTATTTCACCCACTCTTGGTGGCCCCACAAAGGGATAGAACGTTCCCATCACTCAGCCTAAATGAAGAAGACTGCCATCTCTCCTCTCCATAACAGATCAATAGACACTACAGAGGATGTGGGGTAATAACTGCACTGAGCTGTGTAACAGGGAAGAGAGGGTGTGAGGGAACTCCCAGACCACTGATGATTTGGACAACAAAGCAATAATGTCTATAGAAAATGAGAATCAACGCTGTGTACCGCCGCTTTTCCATTCGCCAAAACACGAGAGATTTTCTTTCTCAATTTAATCCTCTTCCCGACCATGTGGCTTTATAGGGCCCCTGTAGAAAGCCTTTTGAGGATCAGGAGGCATCATTGATCTTCTGATTAATTCATCTCATGCTAAATAGCTCCGCTTGCCGGGCGGATTTACGAGATTGCCATGGGAAAATTACACTGGATGGATGCCCGTTACTTCAGTGTCGGAGAGGTGCAGGCCACTCTCACCTGTCAGTGTTAAATGCATGGCTGGCCAATCCTGTTATTGAACTGCAGAAAAAAAAGATGAAGAAAATAGGACAGATTTTCAGAGAAAAACAAAAGTTGGAGTTGTCTAACATGGTTACAAATTCTTTTAAAATTTCTTGTAAAAAGTGCTTGTTTTGTGGTTCTCCTTTCTTCCTGGCAGTAACTCTTTACAGTACAGTGTAAAGAAGATTGGGCGAGTCAGGAGGAATCATTGATTTCCTGATTAATTTGTCTTGTGTTAAAAGGCCCCCTCATCCAGATAGGATTTATGAGTGTGTCCGGGGAGGGAGGCAAGAGATTGATGCTCCAGTATACCATGCTAATGGTTGTGGTGTTATGCTTCGTTTACCCAGTGTTTTATTTATCTTTTTTTTTATTCAACACACACACACACACACACACACACACACACACACACACACACACACACACACACACACACACTCACTGGGTTTCTCTGAAGTTGGCAGAAGAAGACAGTTACGGCGAATAAAACTATAATTCACTCTGGAAATTCTATCAAATGTCTTTGATGAAAAATGCATTTTTTTTCTCCTTGGATGACAAGAAAGTGTACTTTAAATGGGAGTGTTTTGGGGCGTGTTGGCTCTCAAAAGGGGTCCCTCGCAGAATACTTAATATTGTTACACTTCAGCGTTGCTGGGATGAAGGAGAGAGTGGCTTTTGCTTGTTTATGAAAACAGTATGTGCCACTGTTTGTGTCTCTCACAGACCCTTGCTGTGATATGCTATCACGCTATGAAGATGCCATTTGAGGGGAAACAAGTTTTTTGTTGTTTGCTATAGCTTTTGTTGTGACCTCTTACACAATGAGAGAGAACACATTTCTGTCGCTTCTTGCGTTTGATATTCACCTGCTCCTGCCTCTGGTAGCGCTGGAGCCTAAAATCATCCATTAAGGCAGCACTATGCACGTTTTTCTTTTTTTTTTACCTTATTATAACTTCTTCAAAGACATTTTGATCGTAAACGAACTTGTAATAGGGAGAATCATGCACCTAGCATAGCAGGCAGCGCCTTACAGGTGGAAAACCAGCCTTGCAATTTAGCTGACAGCGAGTCAGAGTCATTCGCGAGAATCGTGAAACGTTATCTGGTCAGTAAATATTGCTCTTTGGTAGATTGCCTTCGCCTGTTGCTAGTCCTTCGGCTCCAAACAAATGCACATGTGCCGTGTCCAAGGGGAAGGGTTCAAGCTGTGAGTGTTTCTTTAGATGCCGTCTTATGGTTGACATATGACAGGTTGCACACTGCGCTCATATGAATGGGGCCAGGTGGCAAACATCTGAAACAGCAGTCTGCTCTTGGTACCCCAGCTGTGTGGCCATGTCGGCTCCAGGGAGGTTGGCTTTGGCAGAGACACAACTGTGTGTGTGTGTGTTTGTGTGTGTGTGTGTGTGTGTGTGTGTGTGTGTGTGTGTGTGTGCGTGTGTGGGAGGAGGCCCAGTATGTTGACAGGAAAGGTATGTACTGCATTCTTCATCAATGTGCCTGTGTGTGTATGTGCCACTTTATCGCTATAATGTGTGTATAGCCTGGCAGGTGCCCTGCCTTGAGGGTAACATGGAAACCTACAGGTGTTTCTCTGAGTATCAGCTCACCTGTTTCAGAGGTGTGTGTGTATCTGTAGGTGTGTGGGATGTTTGAATCATTTGCAACTAGTGAATGAAGGTTTGCATTTGTCTATGAATGTCTATGTGTGTGTGTGTGTGTGTGTGTGTGTGTGTGTGGTGTGTGTGTGTGTGTGGCTGTGTGTCTGTGTGTGTGTGTGTGTGTGTGTGTGTATACGATCATAAGTGTAAATTTAACAACCCATAGACACCATAGCTCTTTTAAGACTCCGCTGGTCTCCTCGAGCACACATGGTCATTAACTCCAATCTTTGCTCATCAGTCAATGATACACCATCATGTGTGTATTGAGACGAGAGGGTGGGCTCGGGGAGGTGGGGGGGGTTTGTCGGGCTTCTCTGCTCCTCGTGTTTGAGTCTAATGACATGCTTGAGCACAGCCCCCTCCTTAGGGGACACAGACACTGATACAGAGACAGCTGATCAATCCATCACTAAGTACTCTCTGGAGATCTATGGTCTTAACATTTTCTAAGAACATGACCATGTGGAATGTTTAAATATCAGGCTTAATGGCAAAACTGTCACTCGTGCAGAATAGACTTTGTTTGAGATAAAAGAGGGAAAATGAGGTATCAGTCTTGTTGGAATAATAGTCTTGTTATTGATTGTTATTCTTTATTTCATGAGTTTGCAGCGGAGCAACACATGTCAGGGGACCAAATTGCATTTAACTTTAAAAAGACTGATGATGCTAAGGCAAGGATATTTTAATGATACTAAGGCAAAAAGGTCTCAACACAACATAACATGTCTGAACTCATCAAAATCACACAGGAACCTAAAAACAGGGACCCCAAAATGAACATTACAGAGCCATAAAAAGCATTAATCACTTCATTGATAGTCCTTATTTCAGAATATTCCAAGAAGGGGACTGACTAATCAACAACCAATCACCCCACCCAGCCGATCAACTAACCATCCTCCTCCTCTCATCTTCCAATTCCCTTTGGAAGAAGTCTGATCCACTTAGAGGCCTTCACAAAGAGAATGTCTTGGCTTTCATGATGTGAGATGTGTTGCTATAGCCAAAGCTAGCTTGGCCATGTCTCAAAAGCCAACGTTTTCTCTCTACCCTCGTTAGTCTATCTCTCTGCCATCGTCACTCATAAGAATCCTCCCTTTTAATTAGCTTAGTGACAGAATGTAGGACACTAATCCTTTCATTGTCCTTATTAGGTACCACTGCAGCAGCGCTAGTTTCCCCAGATGTTTTTTTCTCTCTTCCTCCCCCTCTCTGTTTCTCTCTCTCTTTTTCTCTTTCTCACTCTCTCTCTCTGTCTGTCTCTCTGCCTCCCTCTCTCTTTCTCCATGTCTGTCAAAGGTAGTCTCTAATCTCTAATCATCTTATCCAAGTAGATCATTCCTTCTCACGTCGGTCTCTGGTGATTGATTCCTACTGAAAGGGTCTTAGCGCTGAGAGATGGTTATTAACATGCAGTGCTAATCTCACCTCCTCTGCTAATGTTGAGAGATGTAACAGCACCCCCGCACACACACACACACACACACACACACACACACACACACACACACACACACACACACACACACACACACCACAACCCTATCCTCCCTACAGGGAATCTGGCAACAGTGAAATTAGCCTGCCCGAATTCCCATGCCCCGAATTCCCAATAGCAGTGAATAAGATGGTTAGCATACCAGTATTCAGCATTACACACTGATTGTAGTGGTTTCAGTTTGACTACAACACTAACCTGAACATAGTTTCTAACCTATTTATTTTATAAGCATGAGGCCACAGGTGCGTACTACAGAGCCTTGGCTTTGGAGAGAGGCATAGAGTGTCTCAATACACAGCTTGGGAGGCATTCTTAAACGGTTTATCTGGATCTAAAGAGTTATTCAGAGTCTCACATAAAGCTGAATAAGTTCAAAATCACATTCCTCTGTTGCAAATACATTATGTTAAGTTCACCCTTCATAGAAAAGTGAGCTTGTTCAATGAATGCGTTCTTCAGAACTCGTTCATGCACAACACTAGTCTGGCTGACAGCAGACTGATTCTCCAAAGAGAACTGGTCTGGGGATCCTTACTTCACTTCCAATTTCCAGGGGTGTTATAGACAGTGAAATTAAACTTAAATTGGTACATTGAGGTCTTACGAAATCTTCTTTGAAGTACAGCAAGTATATCTTTCTTCTAAATGAAGGCTTTAAATGCTGTTTTTTGCTCAATTGATGCAATCAGCGCAGCCATTGGTTGAGTTCAACAGTGTTCCTAACCATTCTCCTCTATCTGTTATCATATGAAGTCCACCCCATGCTGGATAAACAGTTGTGATTGGTTCCTGGGGAGCATTTGGAGATTTGGAAATGGGCTTGAATGGGATGACGGCCAGACAGATCAACAGAGCAAATTCAAATGTGCACACACAACACCTGGCTAGCGCAACACTGTAAACTTGTACACAATGTGGTCACATTTAATCAGGCTCAAATGTCCAAGCATGAAAAGCATTAGAGCATTCAGACACAGAGGTGCGCATTCATGAATTTCCCACTGGTGTCAACAGGTTCTGTTGCGGTGGGGCTCAGGTCCTTAGAGGCGTAGTGCGGAGGAGGTCTGTAATACGCTGGAGCTCGGCCTGTAGCGGAGGTTGTGTAGCAGGGGCGTAGCACAAGATCCTGGGCCCCTGCATAGGCAGTCCTGATGGGCCCCCATGTTCCTCAACCCAGGTAAAATAAAATATATTCCAGGCATTTCAGGGGCCCTCTCTCCCCTAATCAGTAGTGGTTTTACCCCCAGTCCGACGCCCCTGGTGTGTAGTGAGGAGAAGGTCTGTGGTGCTGAGGAGGTCTGTAGTACACTGGAGCTCGGCCTGTAGCTGAGGGTGTGTAGTGCGGAGGAGGTCTGTAGTACACTGGAGCTCGGCCTGTAGCTGAGGGTGTGTAGTGCGGAGGAGGTCTGTAGTATGATGGAGCTTGGCCTGTAGCTGAGGGTGTGTAGTGCGGAGGAGGTCTGTAGTATGATGGAGCTTGGCCTGTAGGGTGCTGCAGCCTGAGGGGAGTTGCTGCTGGAGGCTGCTGCTTGATGCTCTGCTGTTTGTGTGGAGGAGGATAAAGGATGGGTTTCATCAGAACTTTCACTCTGTCACTGCTCTCTCTTTCTCTCTCTCTCTCTCTCCTTCCCTCTATCTTGTATTTATCTATCTATGGATCTATTGATCTATAGACCTAGATGTATGTATCTCTCTCCCTCTCTCCATCTCTCTCTCTCTCCTGAGTGTTGTGCATGTGGATGCAGGTGTGAGTGTGACAGTGATGGAGGCTGTGTGGGACTGCAGTGTTGAGAGTGATGGTGATAATCAGGTGTGCTGGAGCTTCTCTATGGTGATAATCAGGTGTGCCGGAGCTTCTCTCTCCACCAACAACCCACCCCCCCTCCCCACCATCTCTCTCAGTTCATATCAAAAGAGCGACAGCTACACTCCACAGGCTGTACCACTTGTTTTGTGCAGTTTTGCTCCCCTATTTATGTGTTTTTTCCTTGTCATTATTCAACCTAAAGCATTGGCCTATTAATTCCTACTTATTTAAATGTGAGCTCCCCAGTATCTCCCTGCACTCCTCTCTCTCTCTCTCTCGCTCTCTCTGTTGCTCTCTCTCTCTCTCTCTCTCTCTCTCTCTCTCTCTCTCTGTTGCTCTCTCCCTGTTTTGTCAGTCTCTGCAGCATTTTTTTCTCTCGTTCCCCAAAGTTGTTCCTCCTGCTTTTACTGGCAGAATTAGAGGTGACTTCTGCCGATGTTTAAAAGAACATTGTGCTATCAATAGAAAGTAAAGTAATAATCCAATGATGCCATCACCGCCCTACGTTTCCTTTGGAGGTGCATACTGTTTGCCAAATAAGCGCAATTAGTGGCATATCTATAACAATCTAAAAAGAATACATAGCACTAATGCTGTAGACCAGTGAATTTACTGCAAACACATTTGGCAGGGCAAGTTCATAATTGTTTTCAATATTTGTTTGAGAGCCACTTAAGTTATACAGTCATTATCACTTTGTGTAAGAGTACACCACATGCATTACACTGAGATTGAAGCAGCTTTGGGTGGATTTGCAGGGGACACCAGGGAAAATAGCACATCTAACACTCCAAGGCAGCTGAAACTGTCCCTGTGGACTTTGAACTGATGCCAGCATGGAACAGCATGTTATCAGACAAGTCACCTCACACAGACATAGGCATATATACAGAAGTGCACACACAAATCACAGACACAGACAGACAGAGAAGCTCATGACACATTGCATTGTGGTTCTCATATCGTTCTCCACAAGCACCTCTTATCATTTAATAGCACATGGACATTAGGACGGCCAATTAACTATGCTCTGCCCCAGCTACTAGCAATTGGTCTTTGTTTTTTGCTTCACGACAACTGTTGGATGATGGCCTTCATCGTAGAGAGAGAGAGAGAGAGAGAGAGAGAGAGAGAGAGAGAGAGAGAGAGAGAGAGAGAGAGAGAGAGAGGCAAACTGCACTCGTTAACACAGTGTTCGTTTGTACTTTGTTGATCTGGTCTGGTACTTTGTGTACTGTATGTGCACACTGGGTGTTGGATATGAATTCATTACAATGCACTACTCATGCAAATGGCACAGAGGAAACACAACAGTCTGCAGCCTTGAGTGCCCTGCAGACCCCAGTGATTGTATTGAAACACAACCCAAGGCCTCAATGCCTCTCATTTCTGCTTATTGGATATGCTCAACACATATAGGCACAGGTAAAAGCATGCACACTCTAATAACAGAACAAAGCACTGAGGCTCTAGTATATGGCCTTTATTGTGAATGTACTACATTTGTATGCATATTTATATTACTCTTTTGTCTGCTGTTTCTCTCTCTGTCTCTCGCTCCCTCAATGACACGTGCACACATATGCAAGCATATCTGCTCTTGACTCCTCTCTTCATCAGTCAGCATTCAAAAAAGACAGCTGAATGAGACAACAAAAATAGATAAAAATAACAAGAGAGAGAGAGAGAGAGAGAGCAAGAGCGAGAGAGACAGTAAAAGAGAGGGAGAGAAAGAAAGAGAGAGAGAGCAAAGCAAGATGAGATTAGGGTTAGTGAAAGACAGCGGGGAAGGAAGGCGTAGGTGTCGAGTGTGCTCGTACACCCTCTCTGGTTGTCTGTTGGACTAGACCCCCGCCCCCACACACAGGGAAAGAGTAGCTGAAGATAACCACTAGTGGAATGAGAGAGCAGTCTCATCCCTCAGACCTCCCAGCTGTTAAAAAGTGTAATACAAAAGTGAAGCAGAGCCATGTTGCTTACTTGACAGCCTTGCTGTTTGTGATACCCTTAGGAAGACTTAGTGGTAATAATCTATCTAAAGAGCTCTCTTAATGCGGCTAATACTGCATTATGTCTGGATGACATAACAGACATGCACTTTAATCACTTGCCTTTGTGATAGATGACCCAAATTAGCCTTCATAAGATTTTACTCATATTAGTTTGATTATGTTGTCATAAAAAGCTCAGTTGCATTAAGTGTGTCTTATTAGAGTCTTTGTCACAGGAAAAACTGGCAGCTCCTCTAAGCTCTTTGAAATGAGATTGAGTGAAATGTTTATGAGTTCATTTGGACTGGAGTGAGATATTTGCTGAAATTGAAACTTCTTAATTTGTGCTCATTATTCTGTGCTGAGCACCCCTGTGGCACTGAGATTCTGCAGCGAATGCGTACGCGAGAACTGAAACTGACCCCCTGGAAATTAGTCAGTTTTGAGGCTTTTATAGCAGCCTCTCCTCTCTGTGGGAACTCTGTTTATTCCCAACACTGAGGCGTAGGCACGCGCACACGCACGCACGCACACACAAACACACACGAACACACACACATACACACAAACAAACAAAGAAGCAAATTATCACAGACACAGATACATGTACACACACGCACGCACGCACGCGCACACACACACACACACACACACACACACACACACACACACACACACACACACACACACACACACACACACACTCTCTATCTCTTCCACACTGAGAAGAGAATAAACAGATCATTGCACAGTGTTGTTGAACATCAAAGTTTGGCAACATGGACAGTATGGAAGATGAAATCAACGACATGATTAAGCACTGATCACAGCAGAGACTGAAAACATGCGTATGCCATAGGGGAGGGGGGTAAGGAGCTTCAAATCCAAGGAATTGGAGCATAATTCTGTGTGATCAAATAGTTATCAAAGTACACAGTATAGGAGAGGCAGGTGCATATCAGACGTATGCATGTAGGGGAGAGCCCAGGGCTTTACTTTTTGGCCTCATCTAGTCTCTCTCCGTCTTTCTCTCAATATCAAACAGTCCATCATTCATTTAAACGGTCAGTTTTGCACTGTAACTATACATCGAGTTCAAAGCCATGTAGTTGTTTGTCAGCCTGGTGGATGTGCGTTACTGGAACTCTGTCTGATGCGTCCATGGTGATAAGTGACTGACCGTCGCTTGGATACAGCTGGCCTGGTGTGGGAAAAGATCACTCTATATTTTTCTTTCTCTCTCTTTCTCAAATGTTTTATCCTCCTTTCTTCTTTTCTTCCTATCTTCTTTTTTCTTTCTTTCTTTCTTTCTTTCTTTCTTTCTTTCTTTCTTTTGTTCGTTTTTCCCAAACGCAGAAAGCAGAAAAGTACTCTTTCTAGTGGTAGTGAAGTGCAGTCCCTGTGTGTTCTCTTTCAGTGTAGCTTAGTGTCTCTTCACACTCTATCTCCAGCGACAGGGCTGTCTCAACCCCCTGAGGAGCAACGGACACTTTTCAACAGAATAGAAGTGAGATCAGCATACGAGTGGAGAGCTCTCTGTGACTCTACCCCAACCCCATCTGTCTGTCTGTGCCTGCCTGTCTATCTGCCTGTCTCTTTGAATGAACCGATCATTACTGAATGTGCAAACACATGTTGACCATCACCTGTTTTTATATATATATATACTGTATAGTATATATATATATATATATATATATATATATATATATATATATATATATATACTGTATAGTATATATATATATATTTGTTATTATTATAGATTTTTTTAGGCTTTGTTTTTAGCCTTTTTTGGCTTTATTCAGATTAGACAGTGAAGAGTTACAAGAACTGAGGGGGAGGGAGAGAGGGAGTGGGATTGGGAAAGGACCAGTTGATCAGTTATTAAGAAAGCGACCGTTCCCCAAGCTAGGAGAGGAGCAGTGCTCCCACCAGGAGAGTGTGTGGCCTGTGTGGATGCAGTAAATGTGCTCTCAGCAGGTTAGCGTTTTTCCACTTCCACAATGTGAAATCTCCATCTCCCTTTCTTCTCTCTCCCCACTGCTTTCGTTACAGTCTGAGGGCCAGATGTACGTACATTTGCGAACGTAGCGTTATCAGCGCCATGGCCAACCCGCAGGAACCGCACGCTGTGATTCTTCACATTACGTGGTATTTTATCAAACCTGCAGGTCATCGGGTAATCAGCGTCTTTCTCTGCCCCATACCGCAATTTGCAAACGTTCACAACTGAACAGCATACTTCAATCACAAGCTCAGCTGAATGAAGTTAACTGATGACTACATTAAAAGCAGGGGCGTAGCCAGGATTATTTTATAGGGGGGGCCAGCTGGGTCCAGACTTTTTATTGGGGTGGCACTTGGGATTTAAAAACTACTCAAAAAGTTTTGAAGATTAGGATAGCCTATTTTAATAATGGTAATAAATTGTGTAAAGCCAACACTGATACACAGGTCAGTTTGTTGTCCACTCCAAATCATTTTCCATAAGCATGCTATAAAAAAGTACATTATGATAATGCACCTTACTTAATCAGTCTTATTCAAATGATGTTAAAGAACAATAATAAATACTACAAATATTGTATTCAGATATTTAATCTTATACTGATGGCCAAACTATATTTCTTTCTGATATCCACTCTAAGTACTTGGCTGTAAGTAACATGGCTCTGAATTAAGAAATTAACCCTTAGAACCCTAGACTGTTTTAAGGGCTTTTCCACTACCTTTATTTATAAGCATTTATCCTGGTCATTGTAAGTGCCATTTACACATGCTATATTTTTTTCAGAACAGTCTAGGCTAGATCTGCCACCAATTCATATTAATACTTGCATTGATTGAATTTAGATTTTTAAATAATACAAAGACAAAAAGCATATTATACCATTCTTATTTTGAAATGTATCTCTGTCAGCTGGACATGACTTTCATGTATGTGTAGGGCAGACTGTCCTGAATCTGGCAATATAAGAACCATGGTGGAGGGGGGCTTTGGGGCTGAGCAATTTACAGACATGTGGTGTGCGCCTTACAGAAATAAATGCGTTTTTTTTTTAATTTAGTAATGAAAAATGCCCTTTCTGCGCTCCATATCTGTGACACGAACTGATCTGACCTGACTGAACCCGAGTTTGCGTGTTCTGTGTGTACACATGATTCTAAAACAACTTTTTACTGCATTGTCATGAACAAAGTGAAGGCAAAAAGGTGTTTCTTTGTCGAATAAATTGGGATGCAATGTGAGTCTCGAATTGGATGCCATGCAGGAATTTGCTGGGATCTCAAAACCGCATTATGAACATACTTTGCCATAGAGAAACACATGATAGCGTTGGATTATGAACATGCCTTGCCACTACAACACATAAAAACGTGGGGTAAGTGGAGCTATATGAAGTTATTATTTTGATGTCATTTCGTCTGTTTTATAACCCAGGATGTACTTGGTATCAAATGATAGCTCTGTATCTCCTCTTTCATCTGATATGCGTGGCATATCTATCCGATCACGGGTTCGTGAGTAGGGCCTAATTCAAACGAGAGTTGGTTTTTGTACATCATGTTATTTTGCAGTCACGTTGTCTGTTTTTATAGCCCAGAAGCATCGATATACTTGGTACCAATAGATAGCCCTGTGTCTCCTCTTTCTTCTGATATGCTTGCCATATCTATGCGATCACGGGTTCGCGAGTAATTCAAACGAGAGTAATGGGTGCGCAGGTAAACTATAAATATGAATCAATTTCATTTCATGATTTTTTTTTATTTACATACTTGATCGCACAGGCAAGAGTTTAGTCTCGTTGGAAAGCCCCACTTCTGCTCTGTCACGCAATTAAAGTTTCATCTCGCTGCAATGAACAGTTCTGGAGCAATGTAACAAAGAACTCAGGCAAAGCAGCCTCTGCCTGACCAGCTATGGCAAGAACCACACGCAGTCAGCTAATTATGTTTTTTATATAAAGTAGCCTAGCCTAGGCCCTATTAGCCTACTTTTATTGGAGCCATGATATGTGCCTAATATGCTTGCATTTCACCCGAATTTTATCGAAATATTTTTGTAACAGCGTTACCGCAGGCATCCAATTATTTCTGATCAGCCCTGCGTCAATGTCAGAACCTGTAAGGACAGCCCAACGCAGCTCACTTGGCTATGATTCGTGACACATTCTAACATCTTATTAGCATTAATGTTCCAACTCATCATCAACTCACCTGTTGTTACTGAGGTTAAGTCTACTGTCAAGTGTTTTTAACAGATGACTTGAATTGTCCTGCTGCTGCTGCTGCACTAGGCCTAGCCTACTCACGATTTGATCACAACCGTGGGCTACACTTCCTGACTGGGCCAATGGTCGTAGATAGAGTGCAGTAATTGGTTCAGTCCCTGCTTTGCAAAGTGTTGGCAAAGTGCCGTCGAAAACGGCAGCAATTCTTTTTTTTTTTTACTTTTCACTGAACTGAGCTGGGGGGGCCAGCAGGGTGGCCAAGCTTTGACCAGTGGTGGCCGTGGCCCCCCCTGGCCACCACATAGCTCCGCCCCTGATTAAAAGGCACCAAACGTTTAGCGATCATGAAATAATACAATACATGGTAAGATGTCAAGCAAGAAGATAATGAAGAGCAGTAGATATGTGTGTGTGTGTGTGTGTGTGTGTATGTGTGTGTGTGTGTGTGTGCATGCAAGTCAATAAGTGTATCGGTATGTGGAAATACTTTGGTGTGTATCAAAGCAGTGGGCGTGGGTTTCTTGTAAATGAATGGTGGCTGAGATGGATTCAGGCCAGACATTGTAGAACTCAAGAGCTGGACAAACCAGGGGAGAGCGAACGCCATGTAGAGTCTCTAGTGACTCTCTGAGGGACCCCAAACCGCCCGCCTGCGTTGGAGCCTCATGAGAGACAGGGAGGGAGAGAGGGAGAGGAAAGGACTGCTGTGAGAGGTAGAGCTGGAGGGAGAGAAAACTGCACACTGAGGTGTGATGGACCAAAAGTACTAAAAATACAAAAAGTCAGAAACTGGAAGCTGAAACATCAACTCTGCAATCCCACTGCGTCACCCCCCCTCCCCCCAGCCCGCCCCCACACACACACACACACTTTTTTTTTCTTTGTTCAGCTATATTACCTGCCTGAGGTCCTCCTAGTCACTCTAGTGATATGGGAGGACGCTCTGAGAGCCAGAGGAAGGAGACCATCCTTTCAGGAGCACATGAGTAAACATCAGTTAGTGAAGAGAGCGTTTCCATTCAGTATTATATATTATTTATTATGTCTTAAAATATGGCCTAATGAAAACTGTATTTCATGGGTGATCACATGTCTAAAATCATATTTTGTCTTGAAATTATAGTGCCAATTTCAAACTGCTTGATTAATTGCTGTGTTTACTTTCCCGCTGTGTTTTAATATGATAATAATGTGAATCAAAAATATAATCACATTATCCAGGACGCATCTTACTGGCCTCATTTGGGCTCCATAAGTGATTACTCTTACCCGTACTTGGCTAGCTGCTGGCTCCCTCTCCTATATAAAGTGGCCAGGAAAAGTATTTGAACCTTTGTAAGAATCTGGTTTTCTGCATTTATTGGCCATGAAATGTAATCGGATCTTAATCTAGGCTACAACACAAACAAACAACCCAATTCTCGACATCGTGGTCACCTCTGGTTTGGGACAACTTGGTGAAAACAAATGCATCGGACAACTGAAGTGGATTTAAAAAAATTACTGGAATTGATGTCAAAAAGAACACCCAAAGTAATAATAATCTTTCATGTGTGTATTGAACACACCTATACAGCATTCACAATGCTGATGGAACAAGTAAGGTTGCTGTGTGGTTGTGGTAGTGCTATGGACCAAAAGACTGAACCCACAGAAGGACCGGAGCGCACAAATAGTTGAACCGAGCTTTAACGATGCTGGTGACTAGCACAAAACAGAAACAGGACAGAAAAACAAAGTTTGACTCTGATGAAGACGCTGTCTGCGCCAAAACGTTAATTACCAGCACCATTACAGACTTGAGATGTTAACCAGTTCCAATAACATTTAGCCAAAGCAACTTACAGAGATTTACAATGGTCAGGTACAGAGCTATGGAAAATAGATGTGTGTGTCTGTGTGTGTGTGTGTGTGTGTCGGGGGGCAACAGCAACACACATTAAGAACTTTGTTCTGTTTTGTGTTTGTCTGGGTAAAAGGAACATACATGGCTCCAGCCATGGCACAACTGGCTGAGGCACCTGCACCGTACGCTGGCGACCGATCCCACCCCATGGTCCCTTCCAGATCCCACCCTGACCTTCTCTCCCACCCACTTTCTGTCATTCTCCACTATCCTGTCGCATTAAAAGCATAAAAGCCCCCAAAAATATATATATATAAAAAAAAAGGAACATACATTATCCTTAGCCCTTGATGTCTTTGTAGAAATGAAAGCGCTTCTTGCCACCTTCATCCGCATGTTGTGGCTCAGTCCTGCTGATGTGCCGTATGTCTGCCCTGCATACTCCGCACGTCTGGCTTTCAAACTTCCGCGGAGCCCGTCTGTCTCTCAGCTGCCTTGTGTAAACAGACAACACGGGGGTCAGCGACTGTCTCACCACGGACTCCCCCGGTCTAATCCACCAGCAAACAGACTCGACTCAACAGGACTCCAGCAATCAGTAGCCTGCTGAGGACATGCAACGCTGTCTGCTGCCTCCTACGACTCTGCCAATTTAGTCACAGCATCATGCTGTGTTCCGTTATTCAGTCCCACACCATTCACTCCAGCAGTTCTTTTTAGTCAATATGGTCTGACATAGAGTGCAATTTGGCAAACGAATGTAGCCACTATAATTTTTGAATGTCAGAAGTATGTGGTTAGATGATTTGGATGATTGACAGGCTAAGTGGTCTTTTTTGTGCTTCTGTGTTGTTGTGGTTTATTTATTCACTGTGTGTGTGAACATCTGGAATCCCTTCCTGACAAAGGATGAAGGAAAAGGCTTTATCTTGTGATCTCTATGTAAGGGCTTCACTACGACTGAGCTTTGCTATCTCACTTCACCTGGTGACCATTCATCTTCAGTCAAAGCTCTTTAGAAAACAAAGAAAATGGGATATTTCACATCCTGTAATCAAAGTGATAATACTTTTCACTTGCTTAAAATTAGCTTATTTATTTATTTAAATTTATTTATTTAATTTATTTATTTTATCATAAATAAAATCTGATATGAAGCATCTGCTCTCACTTACCGGTATGCAATTAATGTATTTATTTATGGTCGCAGATACAAATTAACCAAATCAATCAATCAATCAATCAATAAATAAATCAACCGATCTATACAGGCATTTGGTGTTGGTGACCAGTTTCCAGCAAACCAATCTGCTGAAAGATATATGACCTTATATCCCTTATATCTTATATTATCTGTATTATCTGTTATTTGATATTGAATCGGTATTATAAACTCTGTGTGTTCTGGGTGTCACTAAGCCTTGCATCTCTTTAGATTGCATGGGAAGCTTTTTCTCATCTTCTGTATGCAGTCAATAAAAGACTTCTATCTGCATTCTGTGACTATGAAGGCGACATTGCAATAATGAAACTTAAGGAGGACAAACCAAAGTACCTCTAGCAAACTCTTTCTTAACAAAGTCGGGCTGCTGGTAGTCGTCAATGTCATTTTGCTCCCACTTCTTGCATGAGTACTGAATGGAAGGCACTTCTATTTGTGTCGCTAGTCAGTACCATGAGACTGGGTCATGGAGGGCATGTACACGGAGCTAGCAGAAGTGCATTCCTACCATTCCTCATTCTATGTCAAAAGGGGAATCCGGTGATTTTTAACATAGATCTCGATTTTCAATGTCACCAAGCTGCAGTGCTTCACTCTGGGGGCATGAACATGGGGGGTCATGGCCTCGGGAAACAGAGATCTACGGGGAAAAATCGCCGGAATTCTCCTTTAAGTTGGTTTGTTTTACTTGTTATGTAAATGGCCCTGCACTTCTGAGTAAGCATCAGGGAAACAATGTCCCTCAATCATTGCAGTGCACGGCTCTGACTGATGGAGCGGTCCACTGAGCTTTTTTCTAGGGCCCCAGTTTGAGAGAGTCACTCCAGCAAATCATGTAATTGACTTCACACACACACACACACAAACACACACAGAGCATAATCTGATTATCCTTAACTTCTGCTGACACTGATGCTTAAAAAAGAAAACAATAACGCAAATGACAGCTTTGTTAATATTTACGACTGTTGATTTCAGCCGTTGTCCTTGTGTCTTTCTTTCCTCCCTAACAGATGATGCAGTTTGCCTGGGAAAATTACAAGAGTTACGCCTGGGGCTCCAACGAGCTGCGGCCCCTCTCCAAGCAAGGACACTCCAGTAATTTGTTTGGTGAGTCTCCATTACTATTACTATGTCCTTCTGTCACACACATGTATGCCCAAATAGGCAAGGCAAGGCAAGGCCGCTTTATTTGTATAGCACATTTTATACACAAACGCAACTCAATGTGCTTTACACAGTCAGGAAACAGTGAATAGCAAACAATAATAGGGACAAATATATATATTTATATATTTATATATAGTTTATATAAAGATACATTAAAATACATATATTAACAATCATAAAACAGAATATAGCCTGCAAATAGACAGAAGAGGACTAAATAGCATGGCTTTATTTGCTAAAACAGTTCCACCCTGGCATACTAATTCAAAGAGACGTGTATGGTTAGCCATTTTTTATGGTATCTATGGAAAGCAGGTAACTCTCTTATAATTCTTCTAAATAACTTTCAATCTTGTTTCTTATAGCTAGCCTTTGATCTAATCCACAGTAAGGTGGATCACCACTTTATGACATTTATTCAGGAACATTTATTTCAGTATTGAATATAATCCACTTTCATTTTGTCAGATCAATCTATGCCTTTGTCTGTCAGAAATACATGGCATTAAAGGAAGGAAATGAGATACTAGTGGATTTGTCTCCCACGTCCTCCGCTCTGACTCCCACTGCCTCAGTGGAAAGTTTTCAGTATGCTTCACAGAGCTGTATAAAATTGATTGCGGTGGCAATTTTTTGCTGAAATATTAAACAGTGAAACCATGGAAATGTCTTCCATTCCAGTGGGGAGTGTTTGATTTTCAGGACGCTTTCGAGCAGTTTGTGTATATTACGGACAGCAGTGTTTTTTCATGACCTGTGAGTTTTAATTGGACGGAAATGGACTTAATTAAACATGTAATCCTCGTTAATCCCTAATTGTGTCTCCCTCACCCCTCTCTCCGCTGTCTCATACTCCCTTTTTCTCTGCCACTCAGACCCATATTGCTCCCCTATTCTTCCCCTTCACACACACACACACACACACACGCATACACGCACACACACACACACGCACACGCACACACACGCACACATACACACACGCACACACACGCGCACACGCACACACACGCGCACACGCACACATACACACACACACATTTTTATTCATTTTCTCTGACTCCTCTCTTTTGGTCTCTTCTCTACTCCTCTCTTGATCTCTTATCTCATTCACTGCCTTCTCCATGTGCCTGGTTGTGGATGAGCTGAGTATATGCTATATGAGTCTGCACACATCAGTCTACTCACCTTCTGGTGGTGAGGATGATGAGCATGATATAATGAAGCAGCATGAGGGTGACGGACCTTCCCAGGATCAACCTCAGTACTCACATCTCAAATGTTTTGACATTTGGAATAGAAATGTGTAAAGTGTATTGTAGAAAAGTGATGATACCATTTCTGTGGACTGATAGAGAGCTATTTGGAGCAATGCATGAACTGTTACAATGTGGATAATTGTTACAATGACTGGAGGAGTTATACACTGTACATTCCAATATTCCCCTGTATGCCTAGTGATATGTATGGTTTGGTATGTACTGTATGGTTTACCTATCTTTCAGACCATAGCAATGCTGGGTAATGTCTTTGCAATGCATTGTAATGCATTATTCATGCATTAGCTGTAAATATATTTATACTAGGGCTGTCAAAATAACTGATTCATTTCGATTAATTAATTTGAGAAAAAATAACTGATTAAAAAAAATAACGCAGATTAATCGATTCCGTATGATCTTTGACCCCGAGCCGTTCTAGTCAGTAACCATTAGACTGTAAAATGAAGGAGAGAGAAGAAAATGTGCTGCCTAGATCATTGATTGGAACATTTACTTTTAAAAAACGGCCTGATGGTGTTGATTAAAATAGTCCTCTGCAATGTCTGCAGCAAGGAATTTGCACCAGAGTTCGTCAACTATAAAGTCGAACATCAATGCAAAGAAATAGTGTTGACATTGAGGGGAGTGTTAATTTATTTTCATTGTGTCCCCTAGGTTATATCTGTGGCCTGAAATGCCTTGTATGTGAAAAAAACCTTCTTCCCGAAGCAATTTTGAATTTATTTCCTCAGCATATTAGGTCATATCATAGTTTATTTTCACATTTTCACATAGTTTCACATTATTATGGCCATTATTTGAACAGTGAAAATAATAATAAAAGAGTTTTTGAACTTTAATGTCACTAATGCTGATTATTCAATGATTCATTTGAATTTAAATATTGAAAATATTTTCACAGCAAAAATTATATATGCGATTAATTTAGATTAATTAATCATAGAGTATGTAATTAATTCGATTATTTTTTTTAATCGATTGACAGCCCTAATTCATACATATTTTTATACATTGCAGTCTATATGTGAATACGGTGCTGTGCGGTGACTCTTCAGAGTTTGGAGAGTTAATCCAATATATAGACAGATCGGTTTCCCATCTCATCCTGCAAGCTCAGCACATCTCTGTCTGCTGCAGATAACACTGGCGGTTCACTGCTGGAGATGAGTCCTTATAAAAGCAAGTTTGGGCAGGTATGGCCAGCTCCATCATCCCAATCCTTACATCTTCATTTGCACCACCGTACCACCAATGACAGCAGCAGAGGGAAAAGTGCAAGTACAAGTAGCATATAGTTTGCTCCACACCCATTCATCAAGCAAACAGACATATTTCACTCTGCACATTCAGTGATCAATTTTACAAGTGAGGAGTCTGATTGCAATATATTACCCCTCTGTGGGGTAATGCTACTGCTATCAATGTAGCATTCATTAATTCATTCATGTCATTAATTATACAGGAATGGTATTAAGTAACAATGCAGTTACAATTAAACGGGCTTGACTGACTTTAAAACTGGTTTGCAGCAGATATCAAATATACAGCATATGGCGGAAACAACAAACACACACAAAACACTGTGTGTGCAGTACATCTCAAGAGGCTCAAGTATGACACGTCTTACCATTACTGAGGTAATATGGCACTGCTAATGCAACTGTTCTTGGCCCTTAGGGGAGGTCTCTGTGTCCTCTAAGGTTGCCTTCACACTGGGTCCGTTTAACTGGACCGAATCCGAGCGCGATTACTCCCCCCTAGACCTGACCCAGCTGGTCTCTGTTCACATAGTTATAGACCCTTTCATGGAATTTTCATTATCAGTATCATAGTTGGCCCCACAAGACTTCCTTTTTAACATTCCATATGTTATCTTAATGCAGAGGAAGTAGATTGGGGCCCAAATAGAATGTTCAAGCATTGTTTTTGTTTACCTTGTTGAAAGGGTCCATATTTTTGTTAGCAACTAGCTTCCTTTTACCAATATTGCTTGGCAACGTCACAAAAACAGCAGTTTATTTCCTGGTTTTGGAACGGATAGCATTTGAACCGCACCAGAGTTCTAGCGAACGTACCTCAGACCACTGTTCTCTAGCGGACTCTGGTCTGGTCCCGGGTCCGCACCCAAGTTTGGTAAACAGAAATAACCGAACCATCGGTCCAAAGGAACTCGGGTCCGGACCAAAGGGTCTAGTGTAAATGCTCCCTTAGGTACACTGGACTCCTCTTGGCCGTTAGAGGAGGTCTCCGTCACTGCATGTGTCCTCGTAAGAACACTGGACTCTGAGGGAGGTGTATCCATGTCTGTCTGTACTTTTATTTGTTTGTCTCTCTGTTGATTTTCCCATTATCCCATTTAAAGAGGCCTGGGCCGAAGGGAGAGAGAAGAACACTGAGTCATGAAACATTTAATAATGCTCTCCATGCCACTCCATCTGTTTGATTTCTTCCTCACTCCCTGATCCCCCTTTTCTCTGGACTCTTTCTCTCATTCTCTCTCTCTTACTTACCTCCCCTCTGTCCCTCTATCTGTCTCTCTGTCTTTAATGAAACTCCCTCTCTCACACTCGCACACACACACACACACACACACACACACACACTCACACTTTGTCTCTCTGTCCATCCATCCCTGTGTCTTTAATGAAACCTGCAGCCATCTCTCTCTCTCTCTCTCTCTCCTCTCTCTCTTCTCTGTGAGCTGTTCCCTCAGTGGGGATTGATGTCTCAGCTTTGATGAAGTGTCTTAATTCAGCAGAGAGGAGACTGTAATAAACACACACAATCATGGCCCATCCTGTCACCCACACTCTATTATGGCACTCCAACTTAGGGACATCGTGCACTCAGTGTGTGTGTGTGTGTGTGTGTGTGTGTGTCTGTGTGTGTGTGTGTGTGTGTGTGTGTGTATTAGTATTGTATTGTATTGTGTGTGGGGGTGTTGGTGTGCGTGTCCGTGTTTGTGTGTGTGTGTGTGTGTGTGTGTGTGTGGGGGGGGGGGTTTATTGTGTGTGTGTGCGCGGGCGTACATATGTCTCTGCCCCCCCCACCCCCTCCACACACACACACACACACACACACACACACACACACAGGCACCCAAGAGGCCCCCACACACACACAGGCGACAGTTGGTAGGGTGAAATGAAACTTAAAGAGAAGCTAGCATGAAAAAGGAGGAGTCCCATCTGTCTTGGCTGGTCTTGGAAAAAGTGTGGAAGAGGGAACATTTCACAGGAGGAGAAGGAGTGGAAGACTGGCATTCAAGCACAAGAGGTACACTAGGAGCTGGCCAAAAAGGTGGAAAGGATATAAATATATAAACCTATATTTATACAGCAATTATACACAGCTCTGATGCTAGAGGAAGCCAGTGAGGGATCTTGCCTGTGTCCAAAAGTACTAACATAAAGGATTTAACCCTTAAAGGTGTAGGTTTTTGAACATTCTAAGTTCCGCAACAATTGAAGGTTCTAAAATTCTATGTTGAATTCAATGAACCCAGATATTCTTTAGAATGTTAATTTCTCAACATTCCCGTCACACCGGTGTGACGGTACTCCTTTAAGGGTTAATACTACATCCTACATATGTCCTTCTATGGTTATAGAAGGTGGCATCATTTTTTTTTTCATGTACCTACTTAAAAGTAAAGACAAGGACAGACGCACTTACACAATCACACAATCACACACACACACACACATGCACATACACAGGAATCCCTTGAGCAGGGTAACATTGTGACCTAGCTGGGAGCAAGTGACAAGGCTCCCCCACATCTAAGGAATTGGGATTTTTTCTTCTCCTTCGAGCAAGAGAAAAGTGGAGCAAGGACAAGTGGGTCCCTCTCTTTCACATCATGTCACACACACACACACACACACACACACACACACACACACACAAAGCGCACCACACAGATATTCCACATCACCATGCACACACAAACATCCACACATACTCCCTCGTTACTTTATTATATTCTACAGAGCATCCATTTCAACTGGATAGGGATTCTAGTTTGAAATGCGCTCTGTCAGATTGAATGATGATAATGTCACTCATTTGAGCAGGCTCTTTGTGCACAAGCCTCTTTTGGCTATCTTTGAAAAGACACCCTTTGAAAAGCCTGATAGCAACATATGACGCGGGGCTAATAACACCATTGCTGTCGTATACATCCACTCCATTGATCTCTCTCTGTGAGTCTTTGACTGAAATGTCTCGTTTTGTATTTGCGCCAGCCCATCTGTTAGATGGAAAGGGCTTGCTGAAAAGCTTAGGCCCATCGCCAGGGCTGACGCTGATGTTAAAATGAAATTAGAAGCCCACCCACAACACCTTTAAAGGACAAATCCGGTGAGTTTACACATAGATCACTGTTTCTTGAGTCACCAGTACTGTCGGTACGAAAACCCCCGAAAACAATCTGTTTTACCTACAGAAGCTCGAGTTGCTACAACCAGCAGCTAATGCAGCCAGGCAGCTACAGTGCTACACTCTGGGGGCATGTACATGGGGTCTCATGGATTGTTTTAATTTTTTGTTGTACTGACAGTACTCGGTGATCTCAAGAAACGGAGATCTATGTGAAAATTCGCTGGATTTCTCCTTTAATACTAACTTTTCAACCCAGTCCTCACCGTGAAAGAAGCTGTGAATAACACAACACTTAGAAGAAACCATAGCAGCTAAAGGAAGCACGGAAGAATGTAATTTTGGCTTTATATATACAGCTCTGGAAAAAATTAAGAGAACTTTTTCTGAAATCAGAATCTCTACATGTATGACAGCCATTCCATTCCAGTGTCTGTTGAATTCCAACACAAGCACACCTCATCACTATCCTCTTGCAATAGAACCAGCTGGATGGCAAAACAGTGCTAGTAGTTCCTCAAAAGTAATTGGAATGAAAAAAACTAGATGTACCGCAGAGCGGTACAAAATATGACCGCCGCCCAGTCCAGCACATTTTTTCCACAAAAATAAATCACGCTGAAAGGCCTATATGATTCTAACTGTCTCACTAAATTGCATTATCCACACTCAATTCTCACTGATATCTGCTAGACAACAAGTACCAAAACATGATTAGTTCATAGATTTCACATGTAAAATTAATTTTATACAACCCCACCTCCATCTTGCCTGTTCATAATTCTGAGAAATTCTTGAATTGTGTGCATGTGTGCATGTACATGTTTATGTTATGCGTGTGTGTGTGTGTGTGTGTGTGCGTGCTTGTGTGTGTGCCTGCGTATGTGCCTGTGCATGCAAGCGTACATATGTCTACTGTGTGAGTATGTGTCATACGTATGATTACTGTGAATGTATGTGTGTGTGTGTGTATCTGTTTGTGCACATGTGTGCACATGAAATGGGTTAATATGACCCCTGGAGGCAAACATACGGAAAAAAATGGTCATCCTAGGCCCTACAGTTCTCAAGATATTCACAGAGAACTGTGTCTGCCCTACCCTTCTTTCGGGGGGTCCAGTCCAGCGGGGGGGCTACAGATCAAAACGAAAAATTACGGTTCCATGCTATCCATGTGGGGGTACATGCCCACCAAGTTTTGTGTACCCCGGTCTTTCAGTGTCCCGGGAATCCTTGTTGGTGTACGTCACTAAATGTACACATAAATTATTTTATTGTAAGGCCCCCCATGAACGAAAGTACACAAAACTTGGCATGCATTCGGAGGGTGTCATAATGATCCTACACTTTTAATTTCGTGCAGTTTTGACCTTGTCAGCCAGAGATATTGTGATGAAAACACCTAATTTTTTGCTTTTTCATTTTTAACTAGGTGGCGCTATACATGAAATAAGTGGTAATGGGATGGGTTGACATGCACTCTTAAGACCAACATACATAAAAAAGGTGGACCTCCTAGGCCCTACGGTTATCGAGAAAACTGTCTCCGGCCACCTACAGGCCAGTTGGTGTATAGTAACATAAATTAATTTATTGTGTGGCCCCCCATGAACGGAATTCCACGAAACTTGGCGTGCATACAGAGGGTGTCATAATGATCCTACACTTCCAATTTTGTACAGTTTTGACTTTGTTAGGTCACAGATACCTTCAATTACAACACCTCATTTTTACTTTTTTGTGTTTAACTAGGTGGCGCTATACATGAAATGAGTGGTTATGAAATGGGTTGACATGGCCCCTTGAGATCAACATACAAAAAAAAAATGGTCCTCCTAAACCCTACGGTTTTCGAGATATTCACAGAAAACTGTGTCTGCCCTACCCTCCTTTCGGGGGGTCCAGTCCAGCGGGGGGGCTACAGATCAAAACGAAAAACGATGGTTCCATGCTATCCATGTGGGGTTACATGCCCACCAAGTTTCGTGTACCCCGGTCTTTCAGTGTCCCGGGAATCATTGACAGCTGCGCGGCGGTCATAATAACTATTGACCATGACAAAAGAGTTGAAAAGAGAACTTTTGAGTGAGGAAAAGAAGGGTTCTGGCATTACTAGCAGAGGGCTACAGTGGGCGTCAGGTTGCTTCCATTCTTAACATTTCTAAGACGGCGGTTCATTAAAACAAGGTCAAGCAGCAGACATTGGGGACAACAAAGCGGCAGATGGTGAAAACGATTCTCCATTGGCCGGGATGACCGTCAACTTATTCAAATGTCACTCAGCAACTGTAGAATGACATCAAGTCACCTACAAAAAGAATGGCAAATGGCAGCTGGGGTGAAGTGCACGATGAGAATGGTATGAAACAGGCTCAAGTTGTGTAATGCTAGAGAAGCAAAGTGTGTGTGTGATGCTCCATCAATGAGAAGCATAGAAGAGCCAGGCTGAGATTGGCAAATGCCATAAGGATTGGACCATAGAGGACTGGAGTAAGGTCCTCTTCTCTGATGAGTTCAATTTGCAGCTTTGCCCAACACCTGGTCTTCTAATGGTTAGACGGAGACCTGGAGAGGCCTACAAGCCACACAGTGTCTTGCACCCGCTGTGAAATTTGGTAGAGGATCGGTGATTTGGGGTGCTTCAGCAAGGCTGGAATCGGGCAGATTCGTCTTTGCGAAGGACGCATAAATCAAGCCATGTACAAGGTTATCCTGGAAGAAAATTTGCTTCCTTCTGCTCTGACTATGTTCCCCAACTCTGAGGATTGGTTTCTACAGGACAATTCTCTATGCCACACAGCTAAGCCAATCAAGGTGTGGATGAAGTACCTCCAGATCAAGACCCTGTCATGGCCAGCCCAATCTCCAGGCCTGAACCCCACTGAAAACCTCTGGAATGTGATCAAGAGGAAGATGGATGGTCACAAGCCATCAAACAAAGCTGAGCTGCTTTAATTTTTGCGCCAGGAGTGGCATATAGTCACCCAACAGCAATGTAAAAGACTGGTGGAGAGCACGCTAAGACATACCTGTCAACATTCCCGTTTTTCCCGGGTTTCTCCCGTATTTCAAGGTCATCTCCCAGCACCCTCCCGTTTTGTTATTTGTCCCGGAAAACTCCCGTAATTTGCATGGCCATCAAACATCATTTTAAAATCATTGATCCATTCAGGTTGCCAGGTTGTGTATGAAATACACCCTACACATACACGATCACTTAGTTTCAATTTCAACTGTCATAGACTAAAACCTGGCAACCCAAAAAAAAGCAACGACCGAAATGCAGTGTTGAAACACGTGTATGAAACGTATTAAATATGCAAACACAGATCCGGTATAAACACTGCCCCCCCCCCCTGTTCTGTTTGGAAAGCTAAATGTTGACAGGTATGCGCTAAGACACATAAAAGCTGTGATTGACAATCAGGGTTATTCCACCAAATATTGATTTCTGAACTCTTCCTCAGTTAAAACATTAGTATAGTGTTGTTTATAAATTAATATGAACTTGTTTTCTTAATTTAGGTCTGAAAACACTGCATCTTTTTTGTTATTTTGACCATTTGTCATTTTCTGCAAATAAATGCTGAAATTCACAGCTTTTTTTGGAATTTGGGAGGGATGTTGTCAGTAGTTGATATAATAAAGCAAAACTGTTCATTTTACTCAAACACACACACCTATATATAGTAACATCAGGGAAACTGATACTTTTGCAGTGGTCTCTTATTTTTTTTCCAGAGCTGTATATACGGTATCTGTGTTACATTTTTCTGTGCCACTTCCACTTTTGGTTGGTGGCATCTATTATATGCTGTAATTTATGTCGATGCAGAGAGTTATTTCCAAGCTGCAGCTATGCTGGCTGCAAATCAGGTTGTAGATCTTTACCCATTACAGGAGATACCCTGCAATTGCAGGTGCAGGTTTTTCTCTTCTCTTTTCTACTCTCCTGAGAAGGTTAGTGGGCAGTAAATCATTACAGGCAAAAGCAGAAAAATATCTATACCTTTACAAATGCATTTAACTTTAGAAACGAGAATCACCAACTGGACCCAATACCACCCAATAGGATGTTGGTGCATGGTTGACAAAGACCCATTCTTACACAAAGTCCATATTGCCCATTAGGACAGCATCAACATACCGGTATTTATTGGAAGTTGCAAAAGTGTCACAAAGTCATGCTTTCTCAGTTTGAATGTGGCATAGAGGAATGCCCCCAAGATATTCAGCTATTTTTCTTTCTCTGGATCTGTCTCTCTCTCTCTATGGACTTCTCTTTTTTTGTCCTCTTTCTCTACTTTTCTTTGTCTCTGTATCCCTCCTTCATTATATCGATCAATATTCACTCTCTTCTCACACCATTCCTCCCCATATGTCTCTCTACGCATCCTCCTTTCATTCTTAAAAGGAGCATCTCCAGCCAGCCCTCTCCCAGCCATAGTGAGATTGTTATGCAGACCCTGCAATGTTGCTATAGATTTAAAAATTCATCAGGCCTTTGAAAAGTGGTGCGCAGTCTCTCAGAATTGAGTTATGTCTTAGAGAGAATTCAGCAATTGGCAAGAGTGTGTGTGTGTGTTTGTGTGTGTATTTGTGTGTGTGTGTGTGTGTGTGTGTGTGTGTGTGAAGATATGTGTGTTTTTGTCTGAGCTAATCTGTGTGCATGCATACTGCTCAGCTCAATGCCCCTGTGAACCAATTTGCCCACGCCGGTTTCTGCGCACGTCCTGCGTGCGGCTATCGCAGTCTTGCACTCACTTTCATTAACCTCGCGTAATCAAGAGTCGTGGAGAAGCACGTTTACGTGACACGATGGTGGAGCGCGGCGACAATACTGAAGAGGAGGTCATTGTTTTCTCCCTGTGAAGAGCAGGAGGATCAGCCTGGGTCGCGGCAGCATCATTTGTGTGTGGGGATGGTCTCCTACTAAGGGGCCAGGGGGGGTCATCCTACCAAGCTGAAATTGGTTGGAAAGAAAATGGGCAAACATGAGTTTTTAAGTGGACAGCAGCATTTTTTAATGGAGGCAAGATGGTCCCTTTTACTGGAATGAGCAAACCATGTGGCTGTTTTCCCTCTAACCAGGCGGTAAACTCCCAAAACAGTCTGGCAATGGAGATATGTGGCATCTCCAGATGAGAGCTGCACTAATTTAGATATGTAATGTTTTTTTTTTTGAAGTGAAGTAAAAGTGGTGCACAGTCTCGCAGAAGACGCAGAAGAGTTTTCCCTCTAACCAGGCGGTAAACTCCCAAAAAAAATCTGGCAATGGAGATATGTGGCATCTCCAGGTGAGAGCTGGAAGTAAACTAAAATCTCTGCTCCATTTAGTAGCACCGAGTGTGCTTGTTCAGTGTGATCTTGTGAGTGCTCTGTTGCGGTTGTTTTCGGCTCTTTCATTGAAGTGAACTGGGAGAAACGATCCTGAGGTGGACTAAAGTTAAACCACCAAGTTGTGTGTATTGCAGAAACTAGCTGAACTGTCTCAGGACTTCCAGCCAGACACTGACAGCTAAAATATTTATTTGCATTGTCGACACAGTTGCCACTGGAATGTAGCGTTGAGAATCAGTTGTGTATGTTGTTGAAGGTGTGGATGGCCCTATGTGGACTTATGAGGAGGATAAACTCTCACGATCACTGTGTTGAGATAGGAGCTAAGTTTTCTTATTTGTTTTCACCTAGTAGTGTAGTCTCTGAAGGATTATGCTGACATAGACGACTCAGGAAGACATGATCTGTAAAGAGAACAATGGGGCTTGAAGAGGGCTCGAAGCTAGAAGGTGAAAGCTAAGACTGAATTCCCCTGTAGCCTGAAAGATACTGTGTGTGTATGTGTGTGTGTGTTTGTCTGTGTGCCTGTGTGAGTGTTTGTCTTGTTGGTCTTTTGCTGTTTCAGCTGTTAAAACTGTATTATTGCACTTTCCCAGTCCGTCTATGTGTGTGCTATGCCATGATCTTCTTTGCTTGACCACTCCTCATCTCTGACAGATAGATGCTTGTTTTGAGGCCATGGCTTTCTCCCCATCTCCTCTCCTCCCTTCCCCTCTCCTCTGTCCTCAACCCTAAAGGGTATTGAAACTGGGCTTTGTGAAGTTCTATTGCCCCATTACTCTTATAACCCCCCCCCCCCATCTCACCCTCACCCTCAGGCAGGTACATCAGTACACCCTCCGGCCCAAACACAGACTGATAATGTCCCAAACGGACATCGCTCAGGGGAGCCCAAGTTTCTTGCTGACCCCCCACCCCACCCCACCCCCTTATCCTTCCAGTCTGGATGAGAGACGTAAAAGCGATAGGTCAGTTCAGGGAGGACTCAGCTGTGACTGTGGGCTTTGCCACATCCTGCTCTCTCTCTCTCTCTCTCTCACTCACTCTCGCTTGTCTGCTGGCCGGCACCCTGGGAGAAAGCCAGAGGCCTCTCCTCCCGCAGTGGAACTCAGTGAAATATTGATGAGGGTGGCCTGGTCTTGTCAGCCAAGGAATCCTCAGTGGTATCCTCGTATTTCGCAACTTTCCGTTTAGTGTAAAAAAGTTAACTTTTTTCGTCCCCCCCCCCCTTCAGTTAAGGGTTTTTTTCCTGAGTAAAATTTGTTTTTGTGTGGAGATCCATGCCAATATGCTTTGGTCAGAAATAATCACAGTGGCTAGCGCCAGTGTACCTGTGACATTGCCAGCTTCGCCTCATTGCCAATATCTCTCTGAAGGTTACCTTGCATACTGATGCCACTCCTCAGTCTAGAAAGTTCTTTTTGCTGATGGCACCAGTCCTGGTAAGCTGAAATGGCCTGCCATCTGTCTCGCTGGCCTTGCCTGGCCTGATGAGATGGGATGAAATGAGAGGCTCACCACTGAAGTGGCCTTCTATCCAACCAGCCCTGCGGCCTCAGGCAAGGGGACCTTGTCCAGTGACAGAACCTCAGTTTCATCTGAGGCACGGCCCTGGATCATGTCCTCTGACTGAAGGGTCTCTCTCTCTCTCTCTCTCTCTGTCTCTTTCTTACTGTCTCTCTTTCTCTCTGTCTATCTATCTCTCTCTCATTCTCTTTCTCTATCTCTTTCTCACACACTCTTTCTCTCTCTCTCTCTACCAGTTGTTGTGGCCTTACTCTGAGAATGGATTAATCAATAGTTGATACTGGCAACAAGGACGCGATGGCTCTATCGACTTTAGCTTTGCTCTCGGCTCTGTTTTCACAGCCTCACACCTGTGGGGCCAGACTACTGCCTTCTCTCAACACGGAGCCAATAAAAGAGCCCTGTAAATGATTCATATGCCCTCGCCCTCCCCTTGCACTCACTAGAGACGCACTCCTACATCAGCCTTTGTTTTCTATAACTTCTTTATCTCTTCATGTTGCTGGTTGAGTTGAGTGTATGCTGCCTTTGATAACAATCATAAATAATAATAATAATAATAATAATAATAATAATAACTAGAAATGCAATTCCAAGGAATTACCAGTGCATGAAAATGCTAAAGTTGTGATGTAAAATATCATGTATAGTTAAAACAGATAATACAGAGATGGTTACTACGGTGATGCTAGGATAGACATGGTGGTTGCATAGCTTAATAAAAGTTGATAGTTTAAAAGTAGACTGTTTAAAAGCTGAATGTAGATAGTTTAAAAGTTGTTGATAGACAGTAGATAGTTTAAAAGTTGTTGATAGACAGCTAGTTTAATAGATAGTTTAATGATAGTTTCAAAGTAGACCGTTTAAAAGTTGAAGGTAAATAGAAGTTGTTGACAGACTGGAAGTTGAATGAATGTTGATATTCAAATAGTTTAATAGCTGTGTATAGGTAGATATTTGACGATAACTGAAAGTTGGAATGGCTCTAATATTTGCTAGTAGTTATGCTAAGTTTTTTACTATGCTAACCATGCTACTTAGCGAATGTTTTATAGCAGTGCTAGCAATGCTAACCTGTTAACCATGCTACTTAGCTAACGTTTTCTAGCAGTTTAATGAATGTTGATATTCAAATAGTTTAATGGCTGTGTATAGGTAGATATTTGACGATAACTGACAGTTGGAACGGCTCTAATGTTTGCTAGCAGTTATGCTAAGATTTTTAATTCTGCTAACCATGCTACTTAGCTAATGTTTTATAGCAGTGCTAGCAATGCTAACCTGCTAACCATGTTACTTAGCTAACGTTTTCTAGCAGTTTAATGAATGTTGATATTCAAATAGTTTAATGGCTGTGTATAGGTAGATATTTGACGATAACTGAAAGTTGGAACGGCTCTAATGTTTGCTAGCAGTTATGCTAAGATTTTTAATTCTGCTAACCATGCTACTTAGCTAATGTTTTATAGCAGTGCTAACAATGCTAACATGCTAACCATGTTACTTAGCTAACTTAACTAACATTTTCTAACAGTTTTGCTAAACATGCTAAATATGTTAGCAATGCTAATATGCTAACTATGCTAACCATGTTACTTAGCTAACTTAGCTAATCATTTTTAGCAGTTATGCTAACTATGCTAACTAACATGCTAACATGTTAACATGCTAACTATGTTAACCATGTTACTTAGCTAACCTAGCTAAAAATGTTTAGTAGTTTTGCTGAAAATATTAACTAGCATGCTAACATGCTAACCATGTTACTTAGCTAACCTAGCTAATCATTTTTAGCAGTTTTGCTAAAAATGCTAACTAGCATGCTAACATATTAGCATGCTAACTATGCTAACCATGTTACTTAGCTAACTTAGCTAATCATTTTTAGCAGTTATGCTAACTAGCATGTTAACATACTAGCATGCTAATTATGCTAACCATGTTACTTTAGTTAACCTAGCTAATCATTTTTAGCAGTTTTGCTAAAAATGCTAACTAGCATGCTAACTATGCTAACCATGTGACTTAGCTAACCTAGCTAATCATTTTTAGCAGTTTTGTTAAAAATGCTAACAATGTTAGCAATGCTAACATGCTAACTTTGTTAACAGTGCTAACTAGGGTAGGAGTCATAGTTGATGAAAAGTGTTGACATAGTTGATGACAAGTTAAAAGTTGTTGACAGCTAGTGAATGTATATAGTTTAAAAGTTTAAAAGTTGAATGTAGATAGTTTAAAAGTTGTTGATAGACAGCTAGTTTAATAGATAGATAGTTTAATGATAGTTTAAAAGTAGACTGTTTAAAAGTTGAATGTAAAAAGTTCAGTAGTTTAATGGGTTACATTGTTTAAAAGTGGATTATTGTAGTGAGGACTTTTATTTTGAAACAGTTTTGGGCAGAGGAAACAGTTGAATAGGATGTGTAGTCTTAATTGACCCAGATTGTATGCTTAAAGCCTGAGGCTGCAGGTGGCCTGAACACCTGCCATAGGATTCTAATTGCTTAACGGCCGTATTATGATGTCACAATCGGCAATGTTAAGTCTATGGGGATTTTTTAAAAAGTTTTTCTTTAATAGTTTAAAAAGTATAAAAGTTTCAAAGTTGAAAAGTCATACCAACCCGATCTGTTTGAAGACCTACGTTACAAAGTTTGAACGAAGTTTTTAAGTTAAACTGTTCAAGAGAAATTGCGTACGGAAAAAGTGGTAAGCGGAATAATAAGAAGTTGTTGAAGTTGCCTAGGAAGAACAGTACAGTGCATTTTCATGCACTGTAATAATAAGACGAAGTTGCCTAGGAAGAACAGTACAGTGCATTTTCATGCACTGTAATAATAATAATAATAATAATAATAATACTGTAATACATTTGTATTTAAAAGCGCCTTTCCTGACACCCAAGGTCGCTTCACAAAGATAGCTACAAATACAATTAATAAAACATGAATATGATAGTATAATCACATTTACAAGTAATGAAGCAATAAGTAACAATGTCACATTGAATATGCTTGCCTGTAGAGATAGTTTTTTAAATCACTTTTGAAATCTCCATTGGTTTCACAATGATGAATGTAATGGGGTTTGATCACTTTCGATGATTGAATTAGACTTTACACAAAGCGAGTAGCGGAGGATAATGAAAGCAAGTTCGAGGGGATAATGAAAGACTATATTATACCTTTATATCTATTTCATTTTTATGCATTTGCTAATGACTGCCTAATGATATGAAATTGGAGCATAAATATTTGGATATAGACATGGTCTATATTACCCTTCAGTGGTTGTACTTGTATTAAGTTATTATGGTGGCAGCACACATTGCCCCTTTGACCCCCCCCCCCACACACACACACACACACACATACACACACAAGCACACACCCCTGAGTGATCTCTATATCTGCTGTGTCTGCCGCCGGCCCCCGCAGGGCAGAGCAGAATGGATCGAGCCGTCAGTGTGGCTCCATAGGAGATGGGGGGATCCATCATCGTGGCGCGGGGGGATTTGAGGACACGCTCGGCCGGCTCCTTTTCCTCTGGATCAGTGTGTGCACCCCCCTCCCGTACCGAGGGTCGAGGGCTCCATCAGCGCAGTGATTTATGGCCCTGATTTGGTCCCTCATCAGGGTTCTGTGGTCAACACCTCCCCGTCCATATTAAGAGGGGGGATAGGGGGTGGGGTACGTGTCCTGACTGGACTATGGCTGACACAGACAACACTGCATTTGGTTCACTCCAGGGACGTGCACAGGAATTTTGAGGGGCGGTTGCTCTGACCTGAAAAAAGGGCACCCCCCCCCCAAAAAAAAAAAAAACTCACGGGCTATATGAAGGACTGAGAATAACATAGCCTTTATTAAAATATATATACACTTCTATATATATAGAAGTAAAACACTGAAATACAGCACTCAATCACCTTAACTAATAACACAGAAAAACATGACTTGAGCATGAAAATCACCAACATCAATATCCTATCAAGTCACTGATAGGTTTCTCCAAATGTGGGCTCATCATCTGACCAATTACATATTATTGTTATTGCCATTATCATTATTATTTTAATGCCCACTAGTGGTATTTATGTTCTGCTCAGGCAAGATCTTTGAAATGATAGCCTATGTTTTTTTAAATTACAATTATTTAGCATGCAGCTCTTTAACCCTGTACTTTCTAGCATGGTCCTCTCACAGTGACGGACGGTCTGGCATTTGGGCAGATGCCAGAAGGGCCGCGGCCCCTCGTGGGGCGTTTGGGCCGGCCAATCACGGAGCGGCATGTTTGTCGGGTTTGCGCGGCCCATTTATCGCAAAGACGGTTTTGCAATATTTCTCGGCCCACTATCAAGCATCAATAGTGTTACATGGCTTACGAATAAGCCACTTATCTCCAACTCCCTTTTCCTCTTTCATAGATGGAAACTGATCAGTATTTATACCATACATGAGTCTCTACACTACAGTCATGGTGACCCTCAATATTTACATCAGTCTACATTCTTTTGTAACCTTATTCAATCAAATGATTTAAAAGTGCATTGTTTGAAATTGGAATACAATAAATATGCTGCCTGTATCTTTTATTTTATTATTGGTTTACAAAAGTTAGGCTACATGAAGCAATGACTTCTGGGAATTTCAAAACCGAATGCGTCTACTTCCTTCAGCACGGGGAATTGCCGATCTAGCATGCCTTGATCCTCGGAATTTTCCCCTTATAAAAGCTAATAAACTGCCCCCAAATGCACTTCGAAACATAAGAGAATGTCTGCTTAAATTCAGTTAAGGTGCTACAGTTGAAAATCTACAGTCGGAAATTGAAACATCTCGCCACGCACTGGGACAGCCTGAAAAAGTCTCCTCTAAACGAGTAGGCCTATACAGTCAAAGCGTCGGACTTTGATGATGCTGCGGAGATATAGGAAGATACAAAAATAAACCTGGTGAGCAAGAAATGTGCTACCTACAAGAATTGTGCATAGTTGTATAGTTTGTTTACCACAGTCACGGCCCTAGAATAGCTCTGAAACTAGGGGCGAACGCGCTGCAGAGGGGGCAGCATGCATCTCACTCGCAAAATGAAACATTTCTGTGGGGCGCCTGCCATGGACCTCGCAGTTGCAAAATCAGCATAAACATTAACGGACAGCTGCTTCCGTTGGCCGATTAAAATCTAGTTACCATGCTGTCAACTAAAGCACACATCCTGTACCGGGCATGGCTATTAAATTTGCGTCAAAGGCTGATAGTTTCAATTGTAGATGCACTCTTTAAAGTTAATAGCAGCCTCCTCACATTCCTTATTATTTCGGATTTAAAATGAACACCAGTGCATTATATAAGGCTACAATTTAAATTGACATTTTAAAAGCTATTATTTCCTCTTGTTTTCCACCTCGCAAACTCTACTAGGCTACAGTAAAAGCGCATTATCTTTTGGCTATTGCGCAAAAGCCTCTTGTTCTGATATTTATTCATTTCACATTCTTACAACAACATAGCTTGTCACAACATCAATACACAGCCTTAGTATAAGGCCTACAAGTTGTGCATTGATATATCCATGTTCTTGGTTCAGTCTTTATGCATAGCCTTTTAAAGTTAGAGTTCATTACCAATGGGGCTACACTCTAAACCCGAACTAGTTGTCATTACTAGAAAATTGCGTGGAAACCGATTGCCTTAAACCATTCTAGTTTTTACAAAACATAAAACTAAACATGTTTAGTTGTGTCAACTAACAACCTTATGTTGATGCTGTAGACAAATTAAGCTTACATTAGTAGTCTTTACTAAAAATCTTTAGTTCACTTAACTTATTGTTTCAGAAGTTGCAGTTGTATAAAATACTAGGTTAAAATGCATGTTAACAAATTCATTCAAATATGAACTAAGTTCTGTAGATAGGCCTATTGTTTTTTTATTTTAAGATTAGGGTACTGTATTAATTTAATTGTTTTATTAAAAATTGAAAAGAAATTCATCACAATGTATAGGAATGCCTTTTATTATTGATAAAACATGAACAAACAACATTTAAACTCATAAATATTCCACATCCACTGTAGATGAAGAACCTATAAAAAAAAAAGACGAAGAACCTATAAAAAAGAACATAAGAAAACAATTTTTTAGTCCATGTTCATTTACACAGTTGAAATAAAAGTTTGTTATATCACCTATGAATGCAACAAATAAGTGAATGGACATTAGCCAAAAGCTAACCAACATGTGCTGCTATGGTTAGCTAAAACTGTCTACAGACAAAAACACCTATTTCAATGATAAAGTCTGAATTAAACTTAGTAGCACCAAGACAAGTATATTTACACGAAAACATATGTGATATTGTTATAATCTGGCATACACACCCATTAGAAGGTAGCTACCATGAGCTAACTGTCCGAAAGACTACTAGCATGCTAACAACGGAGCTAATGTTACCTTACTTTTCTCAGGTTAATGTAAGTTAATCACGTAAACAAACATTTAGCTAACTATTGGTCAAACTGAACATAATTTTCGGTTATTTCATCAGAATTTTAATCTTTCAACAAGTTCATCAGAAAGTTCACCCACCATTTGATGTAGTAGCCTATTTGTCACAGCAGCACGAGGCATGGAGTCATTCATCTGGACTGAGAAGCAGGAGGAACGGTTGATGGGCAGAATTTTTTTTAGACCCCTCCTCTGCCTTGCAAAAACATAACATTTATCGTTCTCTCTGCTTAACATGATCAGTGCACTGTATATTTCACTTAAATAGTACAATCAACTCATTTCTTTTAGTTATGACATAGAGTTTTCACAAAACACACAAACATTAGTAGTGACCACCTAACATATTTATTACAACTAAATCTGGGTTTAGAGTGTACAAACGTGTTATGTCCGTGCATGTGAAGTTATATCTGTGTGTTGTGAGCATGCACGTGTGGGCCGCTGGTTGTTGAAAATGCCAGGGCCGTTTTTTAATCCCAGTCCGTCACTGTCCTCTCATCTCATATTTGGTGATCATCACTTGGGCCTACCTGCCCTCCTGGTCCACATTTTCCTCACATGTTCTGGAGGCTTGTGACTGCTCCTCATCTTAAATGTAATGTAATTATGAAACATTGCCATTAGTAGGCTAAAATATGAGTCTGATTAATTAATCAATTCGCTTACACAGTGTCATGTCATCTTTATCACAGAAAGTTTCTGTCTCACCTGCTGGTTGGCTTTTTCACAGCCAACCCTGCAGTGATGTGCTGCCCTTTGCTGCCTCCCTGAATTGTCTCTCCCTCTCCTGAATCCGCCTCTTTTCAGTGGGCATCAAACAATACCCAAAATAGTGAATAGGATTTAAGCATTTAACCATTTTGAATAAAATAATTAATGTGATGCATTACTTCCATCATTCATTCTTGCTAAAATGTGAGAAAGTAACTATCAGCATACATGTAGCTTAGTTTGCCTAATGCAGGGGTGGGCAAACATTTTGGCTCAAGGGCCACATTGGGTTTTGAAAATTGGCCTGCGGGCCGCACAGTAGCATAATGTTCAAGTTAGTTCTGCTGCAAAGGAGATAACTAAGAGTAGCCTATGCCTATCATCTCTATTTAACATGATGTTTTGACATTGTAAACGTTCTCTAAGAGTGAAAAGCAGTTTGCGATAAAGCTAACCAATGTCGTCTCTGTCACAGGAAAAAAATAGCAAGCAGCCTGATAACCAAATTAAATGCTCGGCGGGCCGGATGAAAGTGCTTGGTGCGCGGGCCGCAGTTTGCCTACCCCTGGCCTAATGCCTACCAAAACTGGCTATGTGGTACAGGCTGCTTGTCTGCGAGCTATCTGTCTGATTATTTAGGCTAAACGTGGCAAACTCAGCCTGGATTTATAAAGATTTGAATTAATTTCATAAAACTTGATGATGATCGTTCGTTTGTTATACATCACAAACTCACTTTTTCCGACAACGTGGTTTCGCGACAATCTCCTTCTAACGGTACGGATCCACTTGTACTTCACTTCTTTTTGTCGTGTCGCATAGATGTCGCGCTGCCTCCCCACGTTCAGTCGTGTGTGGGCGTTTTGTTTAAAATGTCAGTTACCAGCTCATACTCAGTTCGTTTTAACGTATCTTAAGTGTTTTTCCACAAATGGACCACAATTTTAGGCATGTACTTAACAGTATACAACACATTAATAGCCTAAACAAACTATGCAAGCCATTTCGAAATCTTGTTTTATTTAAACTACTCAATGCAATCTCAAATCCTCACCAGAAACACCAACAGTCAATATATTCATCCAAATCCTAGTTTCGTTTGTTATGGACTATAGGTGGTCGTGGAAGAGATCGTTAAAACATTATTTGTCTGGTAAGCGGGGAACCAACGTTTCACAGGCACCGTTGTGGTAGAACAAAGGACCTACAAACTCGTCCTTTCATTGGAGAGTCGCCTCGCGTTCAACGGATTCATTTGCATAAAGCTGGGCATCGGCCAGCTTTTTTGTCGCGCTACATTATTTCAAATGCAGCGCTGCCTTCCCGGGATGCTTTGCGGGCGCGTTAAAGTCGCTTGACGTCACCCATAGGACTAGAGTGGAATGCGACACGACAAAAAGAAGTGAAGTACAAGTGGATCCGTAAGGCCGCTCATGCAGGCTCAGCTCAGCCAGGTGCCGGTCGCGTGCAGCGCTTCAGCCACGTAAACAGAGTTTGCCCTTCCCCTACTGACTTTCACTTTCGGTGCCCGAATGGAAGTGAATGAGGCTTTGCGATTTTTTTATCTAGGCCTACGTGAAATTCTGCATCCACTGCATTCCGTACGATTTATTTATTTATTTATTTATTTTCCCCTCGGAAGGGCAACGTGAGTCGAGAAGGCCATATGGGCAGTTGCCCGGGCAACCTGAGCAACCCCCCTGTGCACGTCCCTGGTTCACTCTCATGCTCAAGGTGACAGACATGTGCCACTGTTTAACACACCTTGTCAATGCAGGAATGTGTTTTGTATCTAATCTATCCATATTTTCTCATAACTCTCTATATGAAAAAATAACTTAACATTACAAGCCCTTTTTGTACACACAGATAAGTCAGTGGGCATATGAATAGTATTGTGATTGTAAATATGACGTGTGTCATATGTGTCTGAAACGTATATATATATAAATATGGTCTGAAATGATATAGCCTTATTTTAAAGGTAGTATGTAAGGTAAGCTGGTATCTCTTTAGTCATGGCAGCATCATGAAGCCTTTTCATGATTTTCTCCTTTGCTCTCTGACAGCACAGTGGAGCTGAATCACACTCCGCCTGGAGAGATTTGTGCAACAGCCGTAAAGTGTTCCAGGCTAGGAAAGTGTGAGTAAAGGGAAAAAAAAGAGAAATACACAAAACTGGGGCCAGGTGACCCAAATACTGACTGTTTGAAAACTATGTTGAGTACTGTCACCCAGGGGCGTCACTAGACCTTATTCACTGGGGCACGTGCCTTAATAAAAGTCTCCAGTGCCCCAGTAAAATTCTAGCGCTGCTCTCGCTGGAAATGGCATTCATGAGCGCATCTCCTGCCTGCTTTAGTCATGACTCGAGCCTGTCACTTACCAGCCAATAAAAAAACAAGGAAAAAAAGAAAGGGGCCATTATAGCCAATCAGGAAATAGCACCTCTGTAGCTGGGTAAGATTGAACGCAACAACCAATGAAAATCGTTCACATGATTCTTCCGAGTATTTCGTCCGCTGGAGCTCGTCATATTATTACTTTGAGCACAGAGTAAGTCGTCCCCTGTTTTAATGTTACAACAAATTTACAACTTGTTTGACAGAAAAAATGACAAGTTGATCGCTGTTAGAGAATGTTGCCCACATAATTAGCAGTCGTAGCCTAAATTTAGCAACAGTTTACCAGTTTGTGCTCTCTCCCTCACACACACACTCACACCATGCATAGGCTGCATGCACACATGCGGACAATTAATAATGATTTATACGTATACTGGAGAGAGAGAGTCCAGTAAAAGTAGCATATACTGTTTGTGAAGCTGTCCTACTATAAAACTAAACATAGCCTTCTGATAAACTATTCAGAGATGGACATCAGGCAATTCTTCCTGAACAGAGGCAGAGGGAAAGGAACAGTGAGGAGAGATGAGGAGGACGAGGGAGGTATGATAATTGCCCACATTAAAGGTAACATTTATGCTGGTAATAGCCAGTGCTGTGATTTGATCAATGGTTTAATGGCAAACATAAATAAGTTTGCTGCATTTGTAAATGTAGCCTATAATAATCTACACATAATCAGACTCTGATTCTGTGTAGATTATTATAGGCTACATTTGCAAATTATCGCCAAAAGTCAGTATGAAGGCTTTAGTAGGCTATTTAAGCTACAAAGAACTGCAGTATTGCCAGGATGACTACAGGACCCTTGCCTGGGAGGGAAGTATATCTCAATTTTGACTAAAAATAAGCTTCCCTTGTGTATGAAAGCTTATTAAATTCATGCAGTGAGTATACAGTAGGCCTACTTATGCCTATGTGTTTGGATGTTGCTGCAGTGGCTGCAACAACAATTGAGGGAGAGTGCTGGAGGAGGAGAAGGAGGAGGAGGAGGAGAAGAAGGAACAGAGAGGGGAGAAAGAGCACAGGCTGGGCAGTCCAGTACCAGGCAGGAGAGAGACAGGCAAGAAACAGATGAGGACATGATGGGGGCTAGACGTAAAAGCCATTTATTTCATATTGCGCGCACATTTAAATGTTTTTTTTTTATGTATTGGGAGTTGGGGGCCTGTGCCCCAGCAAAGCTCTAGGTCTAGAATCGCCCCTGCTGTCACCCCCCCCCCTCTCTCTATCTCTCTCTCTTATGCTCTCTCTCTGTTTCTCTCTATATATCCCTCTCTCTCTGTCTTTATTTCTCTATCTCTCTATCTCTCTGTCTCTATCTCTCTCTCTCTCTCACCAGTATGATTGCTTGACCCCTCTCCTTCTTTCTGATTGCCATGTAGGTCAACAACATGTATCACAACCTGTTTCATTCCTGCAGTGGGCTGTTGACAAAAGAGCTTTCAGCTGTGGGCATATTCATTCAGTAGATTTATTTTGTTGTTGTTGTAGAATGTCAAAAGTTATATAGCTTATTTTTCGGTTAGAGTCATTGAAACAAATTTGCTAATCTGCTGCCTTATTAGCGATTCCTTTCCTTCTCCTCTGAAGTATGCAGTGAGTGAAAAGGCTTTAAAGAGTGCTGAAACACAGCATCATGCTTACTGTCAGTAAATCAGTAATCAGTTCGGAAAATTGGTAGCGTCGTTCCAGCCCTGTTTGCTATATTTCTGCCTCCTCTCTTAGTCCTTTTCATGTTGTGGAGGATAAATGTTTTTTTCTGTTACCATCTGTTGAGCTAAAAAGATACCTTGTTTTATGTGCCAGTGCATCTGTTTTCCATTAACTCCTCGTTTTGAAATCGTGTCATTTTTTTTAGAACGTTTTGTTACTCTAGTGGACTTTTTTTGTGTATTTCTTTATCTCCCTTTCTTTCTCTCTCTGTCTCTTTGTCTGTCTAGCAGTATCACTAACAGCAGCATGTCCTGATCATAGCTGTGGAATGAAACTGAGAAAAGCAGGCCCAGCGGGTGTTTTCAGGGTTTGTTCTCAGTCAGGTAGCTGAATGGGCTAGACTTAGCGCTTCAACCCCGCAGCATCTTGGAGAGTGTGGAGAGAGTTTGGCCTGTGGAGATGGAGAATAGCAGATGTTGTTGTACCGAGTATCAAAGCGCTGTTTGTAACCTGGGGTGTTTGGACTAAGTGTTTGGCTCCAGTGAACAGACCACCATCAGACACAAGTGTGTGTGTGTGTGTGTGTGTGTGTGCGTGTGTGTGTGTGTGCGTGCGTGCGTGCGTACGTGTGTGGTGTGTCTGTCTTTCTGTTGCTGTGTACAAACACTATGGATTCTTTTTTATAATGAACACTTGACCTGATTACTCTCCTTCAGGCATTTGCCCCGGTTTCTCTTTTGTATCAGAAGTGTGCTGCACTGCCACACCTGAACAATTTTCCATTTAAAGAAAAAGGGTTTCGTCCTGATAAAGAAAAATAAGTTTTATTTATGTATTTATTTATGTATTTATTTATTTATTTCTTCTGTTTTTCCATGCTGAAACGAAATAACTATTGAGGTAATCGGTTTTAATATCATTGAAATTTGTGCAAAATTGGAAGTGACATTACAATGAAAAATCTAATTATTCATGCATTAATCCCACACTTGCGGAAGGCTATAGTAATTAAGTTTCATTTATATCTCTAATTATGCAGGCATCGAATAGAAATGGCATGTTGTTGGGGTAGAGTGAGATTGTCGCCATGGTGTTTATTGCCTAATGGATTGTGATTGCGGTGGAATCCTCTGTGTTCAACTGGTCCAGAAGTGGCACTGTTATCTGGATTTATTTAGTTATTTCTGAAATGACTTATAATTGGTAGCTTTTTCCTAATAATTAGAACCTTTCAAAAATACTTAAGAAACTACATAGAACTATATCAATGGAACAATTAAACAGCAAGACGTGTTTAATTTTATCAGCGTTTTAATACCCTACATTCAAATTTTATTAATATATGGAACTCAAATTTGCTCACCCTGCACTCATAACTATTCTTAGCCATTTGCCTGTATGTGATGCCACATGGGAAATTAATTACTTATAGGCAACAATGTAAAGGCAGCGTCAGAAAGGGAAGTACGCTCATTTTTCAGTGTCAGTTTATTTGATTTGGTCTGTTGCTGTGTATCATTGACTCCCTCTGTAATGGTTGTAATCGGTCTGTGATGTTAGGACAGAAGGTCTTGTTCTAACTGTTGGTCTTTGCAACAGACTGAGTGATTTCTCTCAGCTCAAGATGGATATGGTTGTCAACAAAACATGACATTTAATGTGTATTCACAACGGGGCCCAAATGTCAGCATTCATAACTGTTGTAAGTCACGCTCTTGCAGCACAGAAGTGGCTATTAATATTTCCTGACAGTGCTGTCAACTCTTGAATCTTCAGTCTGTGTAAGGGCCAACATCAATCACTATCTGAGGCCTCTGTTTGCTTTTGTTTATTCCTATTATAGGGAGTCTTAAAGGGGCGACTATCGTGGATGCCCTGGACACACTCTACATCATGGAGATGGACGATGAGTTCGAGGCTGCCGCGGAGTGGGTGGAGAACAACCTGGACTTCAACATGGTAAGAGAAGTCAGTACTGTATGTTCGTAATCATTTGCAGTCCTCCCATAGTCCGTGCTAGGGACCTTTAGTCGAGCTCCTATAGTGCCTGTGCTCTCCTTTTGTACTCTTTATCTTCTCTCTCTCTCTCTCTTCCTATGCCTAATTAAAACCAATATAATTACCTTTTTCACAAGTAGCTAAAGCTGAGGTTTTCAGCTACTCGAGGGTGTTACTGATCAGTTCTGTGAGATGTGCGGCGCAGGGAAAGATGGACACTAGAGGAAATCGCACAATAAGGATTCTACCCCTTAATTTACAACACAGAACGGTGGCTTGCATCAGTCAGAACATTCCGCTCCAAGACTTTGTAAGTGGGTATGCTATTATTTATTACCCTTCTGTGGCTCAGAAGCATAGACGGCTCAGAAGGCTTATCGAGCTTGACAATACAGTGTTTCCTCTAGGATTTTTTTAAGCAGTGGGGGCAGGCCTGTCCGAACCACCCCCCTTCTATCAGAAACATGCCGTATTGTTATTGTGAGGTTTAAGTAGGCTAATGTTAACAATTCATGTGGATGTCTTGTTAGCCTATGAACTTCGGTTCGGTTCGCTAGGCAAAACGTTGGTGCACTGATGATAGTCAGGATCATCTCTAACTTGCCAACTAGTATTGTTCAGTTCATGTATATAACATGCTTTACTTGCTACCTGGATAATTTCCGCGAATATTATTAAGGTAAGATGAATGATAAGATCATTAAGCTTTACTGTGTTCGGTGGATTAACGGCATCGTGGCAAAGGCAGCTAGTAGCCTACAGCATGGAACAATCTCCGTGGAAACTATAGGATTTTCGTGCCGGAAAATCCCTTTCAATGCAGTAAATTGCTTAACGTTTCTCCTTAACTAAGGAAACATTTTAAGGTATTCTAAATCCCTTACCTAAGGAGAAATTAAGCCTTAAGGGTCATACTTAAGGGAAAAAACTTAAGGTGCTTTGTGCAACCGGCGGCCACTGTACCTTAGTGTGCTGTGCTAGTTGGCGTGGCGATGCCTTACTTAATGGCTGAGCTGATTGGCCACTGCACTGTCTGAAGTGGAGCTGAGAGAGACGACCTCTTCCTCTGCCACTCAGTGTGTGGGAGCACTTACAGCTAGCACCGCAATGCCTGAGTCATCAGTCTGGAACTGCTAGTGTGTGTGTGTGTGTGTGTGTGTGTGTGTGTGTGTGTGTGTGTGTGTGTGTGTACGTGTGTACGTGTCTGTCAACAGTTTCATGCCCACAGACAGAAACAATTCCATTCCATACTGTTTAACAACCACCATATGTTCTTCTTGTGGGAAAATGTCAGGTAATAAGGGGTAATAAGGGGAGCGATCTGTCTTTGGAAGGCGAACGTATTAGCACACGTACAGTATCTGAACCCTGAGGTGCTCTACTGTAAATCCATTTAATTACTATGCTCCCAACTATATAACACCAGCGGTCTCCACTCCAGAGATGCGCTGCGCGGGGAACTGTCCCCCCTGGCCCCTGTGGAAGCAGGTGCATACACTGTAATAGCATCAACTCCTTTCTGTTCCCCTCGGTGACCTGCAGCATTGTTCTCTTCATCTCCTTTAATGAGCTTCTCTGCCCTCAGCCTACGCCTCCACCCCCTGCTCCACCTTCTCACTTAAGATCCCTCGCAGCCCCGTGTGTAGCCTGGAATGTCTTCGGAGAGCTTCTCTAGTGTAGCTTTCTTTCTCTCCACTTAAGAATGCTCCCCTGCTCTCTCCCTCTTTGTCTCTCGTCTTTCCTGTTTTTCTTACTGTATGTCTTACCTTTCCCCTTAATTCCCTTGCACTCTATTTTTATGTCTCTTTCCTCTTTCTGCTTGTTTTGTCTATGTGCCATAGGGCTCTCTCTCTCTCTCTCTCTCTCTCTCTCTCTCTCTGTGTGTCTCTCTCTCCCCCTCTCCTCTAGGCTATCCCACAGTCAGAAAGAGGAAGGCCAAACTACAGCTTATGCAATCTTAATTCCTGAGCCACTGGAGCATATTATATCCCTTCAAAGCACTTTTTTCTTAAATCCAGGAGAACGACTGCTAGGAGAGAAAGAAAGAGAGAGAGAGAGAGAGAGAGAGAGAGATGGGAAAGGTGAAGTGAAGAGAAAGTGCCCAAGACTTTTAACATTCAGGCAGAGAAAAGAAAGCCACAATTCACTCCACTTTATTGGTCAGTGACTGACAGGAAAGTTCTAATCTCTAGAGTGCTTGACCTCAGAGGTAAAATGAATGGCGGACGGATGACTGCAGCATTGGACAGGGTTTTGTGTTTTGCATTTTCCAGAGGGAAGAAAGAGGAGAAGAGGAGGAAAGTTTTACTTTTCCCACGTGACTGGACTTTGATTCCTCCTCTCCTCTGTTCCCCTTATGTATCTTCCCTCGCTCCTTGAATAGAGAGAGAGAAAAAGAGAGAGAGAGAAAGAGAGAGAGGGAGAAAATTCATTGTCCATTCTCAACTGAGGCACAATCCGTCAAGAATCACAGCGTTTTTGTCCGCATGGGAAGAGTAGGGGAGGGAGAGAGAGAGGAGTAGGAGGAGGATGGGGGGATGTGAAGGGGAGGAAGAGAGAGAGGAGGAGGAGGATGGGGGGATGTGGAGGGGAGGAAGAAAGAGAGAGGAGGAGGATGGGGGGATGTGGAGTGTAGGAAGAAAGAGAGGAGGAGGATGGGGGGGATGTGGAGTGGAGGAAGAAAGAGAGAGGAAGAGGATGGGGGATGTGGAGTGGAAGAAGAGAGAGGAGGAGGAGGATGGGGGATGTGGAGTGGAAGAAGAAAGAGAAAGGAAGAGAATGGGGGGATGTGGAGGGGAGGAATAAAGAGAGAGGAGGAGGATGGGGAGATGTGAAGGGGGGAAAGCAGAGGTGTATGAGAGGCGACATTAATGATCAGAAGTGCCGGCAAACAGTGTTAACAAACTTTTAATTGAAAGGCTTCTGTTTTGTTGCCCTCCAGCCATTTCCAACCAGGCAAGTGCCCCTAGGGAATGGGGCATTAAGATTCGTCTCCAGCGCTGGAGTACAGAGCTATTCCACTTCCTATTAAGAGCCCATGTTGTCTTGCACATCCGCCGCAATGTTGTTTCAGAGCCGTGTGTTTCAGAAAGATCCCCAAATAATTTAGAGGCTCAGCGAAGGTGCTCTGAACTCTGTATTTTGAGAAATTTATGTGCTGGGCCACCCTGGTGCTACATTATTGGAAGAGAACCTTGCACTTTGTGGATTTGTCTGACCCCTTTTACTGATTGGACTATCTGTTGCAGAGCCAAAATGAAATAATAATAATAATAATAATAATAAATATAGCCGCAAGCGGCAATGGCGGGCCCGAGCACCTGCGGGCCGCAACCCGTCACATGTCGGAATCCAACAAAGCACCGACGTGGTGCGTTTGTGAAATGTACATAAGTGATGCGTGGGCTATTTGCTTTTGTATTTTATTTTCTGCCACATTTACTCGCTTGGCCAGATGGGGGCGTAATGCAAGGCAGGCCTATTGGGTGTCATCATAATCATAAAATATATTAACCTGAGAAATTTCAGATCATTCATTTTAAGCAAAGAACATTTTTGATACACTTTCTGGTTGGCCAGATGGTGGCGCTATGCTAGGCCTGTGAATTACGCATGTGAATATCATCACAATAATGATATCCAATATTTGATAAAGTTTCAGAACAATCACTTAAGGCATTGTCCATTTCTGGCAGATTTCCTGCTTGACCAGGTGGTGGCGCTATGGCAGGCAGGCCCATTGGGTGTCTGGATATCATCATAATCATAATATCTATTAACCTGAGAAGTTTCAGACCATTCATTCAATGCACTGTGATTTATGACACATTTCCTGTTTATGTGGTGAGATATTAAAATCATATCAAATATATTACAACATTCAAATATCCATTCACAATTTAACATCAGCGACATCTTGGCATAATGTTTGCCAAATTTCAAATGAATCTGACAAACCGTCTAGGAGGAGTATGTTCAAATTGATCATGTGACATCAGTATAATTGTCATTCTTTCTGTTGCCAGTTGGTGGCGCTATGCCAAACATGCATTATGGGCATGTGAATATTATCATTAACATGGTCTTCCATGACCTGTGAAATTTAAAACATTTCAAGGCATGCATGGTGAATTATGACACATTTATTGTTTATGTGGAAGGGTATTAAAATTAATATCACTAGATGTGTGTGCCAAATTTCAAGACTTTTCGTTTATGTTAACCACCTCAAAATATTTGCCAACCACGAGATCAGTCACCTAAGGGGGCGCTAGCGAGGCCCTGGGCCACGCCCGGGGTCAAGCTCTTGTACCTAACTGCGATGTGTGACACCTGACGTGTGTGCCAAATTTCAAGAGTTTTCGACCATGTTAACCACCTCAAAAACAGGAAAGCAAAAAAGTAGAATAACAATAATAATATAGAAAAATAATAATAATAATCCTTACAAAAACAATAGGGCCTTGCGCCCTTCGGTGCTCGGGCCCTAATAATCCTTACTAAAACAATAGGGCCTTGCGCCCTTCGGTGCTCGGGCCCTAATAATAATAACAATAAATATAGAAAATAAAAAAAGGTGTCAACTTAGTCCATTCCCTACATGAGACAGAACAATACATTAGTTGCTCAACAAACAACAGGGAGACAAAAGCGACCAAGTGAATAATTTTTGATTGCATTCTGGTGATGCATTTTATTCAAAGGACTATGTGCTTTTTGTCTTGTCTCTAAGCAGCAGCAGACGCTTAAGAGAGGGGTCACGTATGCCATTACATTAAGTGTCTTACTCATTGTGTACTTTAGAAAAAATCTGCCTGTGCTGTCCTCTGCCTAGTTGTTTACACTCCCACCATCCTGACATTAAGCGTTTTCCATCAGGTATTTGAGGTCAATTTTGACTCGGTTGTTATTGAATATTGAGTGAAGAGACCAGTTTGATAAAAGAAAGTTTTGAGTGTGTGTGTGTGTGTGTGTGTGTGTGTGTGTGTGTGTGTGTGTGTGTTGGGGGGGGGGGGTCATATAGTTGTAGGTGATCAGGGACTTTGTTATAGAGAGAAAAAACACAGATCATGCACATGTGTATTTTCCAGCTCTGCATCTTCCTTCACATGTATAGAATACCTACAGAGTTACCTGTGCAGTGTGTGTGTGTGTGTGTGTTGAGGTAGCTGTGCTGCAGGTGGGTGGGGGGGGGTGTATATGTTGAGGTAGCTGTGCTGCAGGTGTGTGTGTGTGTGTGTGTGTGTGTGTGTGTGTGTGTGTGTGTGTGTGTGTCTGTTGAGGAAGCTGTGCTGCAGGTGGGTGGGGGGGGTGTATATGTTGAGGTAGCTGTGCTGCAGGTGTGTGTGTGTGTGTGTGTGTGTGTGTGTGTGTGTGTGTGTGTGTGTGTGTTGAGGTAGCTGTGCTGCAGGTGGGTGGGGGGGGGTGTATATGTTGAGGTAGCTGTGCTGCAGGTGTGTGTGTGTGTGTGTGTGTGTGTGTGTGTGTGTGTGTGTGTGTGTGTGTGTGTGTGTGTGTTGAGGAAGCTGTGCTGCAGGTGGGTGGGTGGGTGTGCTGATGCTGAGGAGTGTGTTATTGTTGGTAAAGAGTTAACTGTGCTGTAGGTGTGTGTGTGTGTGTGTGTGTGTGTGTGTGTGTGTGTGTGTGTGTGTGTGTGGAGGTGGCTGTGCTGTAGGTGTGTGAGCTGTGCTGATGCTGAGGAGTGTGTTATGGTTGGTGAAGCGTTAACTGTGCTGTAGGTGTGTGCGTGTGTGTATGTGTGTGTGTGTGTGTGTGTGTGTGTGTATAGGTGGCTGTGCTGTAGGTGGGTGTGTGAGCTGTGCTGATGATGGAGTGGGTTATGGTTGGTGATGAGTTAACTGTGCTGTAGGTGTGTGTGTGTGTGTGTGTGTGTTGAGGTGGCTGTGCTGTGGGAGGGTGTGCGAGCTGTGTGTGTGTGTGTGTGTGTGTGTGTGTGTGTGTGTGTGTTGAGGTGGCTGTGCTGATGATGGAGTGGGTTATGGTTGGTGATGAATTAACTGTGCTGTAGGTGTGTGTGTGTGTGTGTTGAGGTGGCTGTGCTGTAGGTGGGTGGTTGTGTGTGTGTGTGTGTGTGTTGAGGTGGGTGTGTGAGCTGTGCTCATGATGGAGTGGGTTATGGTTGGTGATGAGTTAACTGTGCTGTGTGTGTGTGTGTGTGTGTGTGTGTGTGTGTGTGTGTGTGTGTGTGTGTGTGTGTGGAGGTGGCTGTGCTGTAGGTGGGTGGGTGTGTGTGTGTGTTGAGGTGGGTGTGCGAGCTGTGCTCATGATGGAGTGGGTTATGGTTGGTGATAAGTTAGCTGTGCTGTGGGTGTGTGTGTGTGCTGTAGGTGGGTGTGTGAGCTGTGCTCATGATGGAGTGGGTTATGGTTGGTGATGAGTTAACTGTGCTGTGGGTGTGTGTGTGTGTGTGCTGTAGGTGGGTGTGTGAGCTGTGCTCATGATGGAGTGGGTTATGGTTGGTGATGAGTTAACTGTGCTGTGTGTGTGTGTGTGTGTGTGTGTGTGTGTGTGTGTGTGTGTGTGTGTGTGTGTGTGGAGGTGGCTGTGCTGTAGGTGTGTGTGTGTGTGTGTGTGTGTGTGCTGATGATGGAGTGGGTTATGGTTGGTGATGAGGCGCTAATGCGTCCGTATTCTGGGCCTCTCCAGGTCCTCATGTCTGCACACGCTGAGCACTGATTAGCTCGCCATCGCGCCGCTCGCCCCAGCTGTGAGCCTCTTAAATCACCACCAGCCAGGACAGCTCACAAGCACTGGAGCACTGGCCATCTCACCAGGCTGCTCTCAGCCTCCTCCGCAGCTACTCCTCTCTTCTCCTCTCCTCTTCCTCCTCTCCTCACCTCTCTGTTCCTTCTTATGTTCTCCTTTCCTTTTCCTCTCCTCTTCCTCCTCTTTTCTTCTTTTCTTTCTCCATCTCTCTCTCTTTCTCTCTCTCTTTTTCTGTCTCTGTCTCTCTTTCTTCCTGTCTCTCTCTCTCTCTCTCTCTCTCTCTCTCTCTCTCTCTCCCCTGTTTGGCTTATACACATTCAGTAACACAGTGTTTTAAATTTTCCTCTTTTTTTCTTTCAGGTATCAATATTTACCATTAAACAAAATCTTTTTTGTAAACTTCAGACATGTCACATTCAAGGGAGCTATCTGTCAAATCGAAGGCACCAGTGTTTTTAAGACTTTATTTTTCTTTTCAGTTTCTTTTAAGAAGTCTCCTGAAAGTATACTTATGTAAGTGGGCCAATTTGATGAACACTGAAATACGCATGAAATGAACTTCAAGCAATCTGGTGTTTTAAAGTAAAAAAAATAGCACAAAATGTCTGCAGTTAATTCATCTATATACTTTTTAGAGGTGTTGACCATAAACATTTTGCCTTCATGTAAATAGTGAAAGGCCCTCCAGCTGGAACAGTTCTTGGATGTCCAGTGCACATGGCCCAAGCCAAACTGTCCACTTTATTCTTAAGCCACCAGCCATCCCTCACTGGACACTCCTAGAGTGGCTCAGTAACTCTGTTTCTTGAAAAAGTTATGATTGACAAACAGACAACATAAAGGTTTTCATAAAATATAAGAGCATGTAGATATAAGATATCTCAGGCCAAAGATTTGGTCAAATATTGAGGCTTTCGTTGCTTAAAAATGAGTATTCATGTTATTCTGGAATAAGTGTTCCATGCTTAACTTAATAAAGCAACACAGACTGTGTGGTTGTGGTGTTGATTAGCTCAATATGACAATAACACCCTTTGTGATATGGTAGACATAAATTAATTAGCATATTCTGTAAAAAATGATCTGGTTTGTTGTCAGACAAATGAAATGCTGACACAGGTAGAAGTTGTTGCTATATCAGTCTCCCCAGAAGCGGAGCCCGTCTACAAAGTAGGTGGATTGAAGTTAATTATTCAGCTCTCTTCAC
>NW_027468859.1:19505455-19547955 GCF_046254945.1 Alosa pseudoharengus | reverse complement strand
CATGGGGGTAGGAGACTGAGCACCATAACTGAAGAAGCTGCTGAACATTCAAGTCAAGTCAAGTCAAGTTTATTTATAAAGCACATTTCATACACAGAGGTCATTCAATGTGCTTTACATAAACAAAAGCAAACAGTAATAACAAATAAAAACATAAAAGGGCAATAGTGAAAGAATAGTTTCCAGACATACACAGGAAATGTTTTGAATTGTGATATCGGTGGGGGATTTCTCGCAGTGGCCAATCAACAATCAACCCTTTGTAAAATTACGCATCAGGATGTGACATACAGTACATGCATCACTCCATCCAGAATTGGGTAAATATGAAACCACACACTTGAACAACACACACACACACCTGTTTAGGACTCGCAAATCCACCAACAATTCAACTAAAACATATCTTAACTCATTTATAAGAGAAAGATGAATTTGAAATAGATCAATATGCACAATTCATTTTCTAGTTCTAAACCGATATTAACTGTTCCAACAGTCACAAGAGCATACCACATAATTATTTTTCTATACCAACTGGCTGCTCTCAGTGCTCTCAAGTGTAACGTCTTACCCTATGTGCTATATTAAGGCTTCATTCTTGTATGTAGGAGGATTCTTGACTTGTAACCCAGCTGATGTTCTCTTATAACAGACCACAGCGATGAGTCAGAAACTTACATGCAGAATGGTGCAGAGAGTAAATAGAGATAAGGAGAAAAAGAGAGCTTATGCCAGACATAAGGAAAAGGTCAGTCTGTGCATCAGATCATTGGATCTAAGCTGAGAGAATATATCTAATGTAGGGGTGTAACGGTTCATGTATTCGTATTGAACCGAAACGGTACGGGCGTCACGGTTCGGTGCATGAATTTACACGGAGAATACACGGTATAAAAATACATAAAACTCGTGTGCGGATTAATTAATGTCATGCGCAATTACTGTTACGTAGCGAGAGTTACGGGAGTTCTTTAGCGACACCTAACGCTAATCTGTAGCCTCGCTTTAGCTCTGAAGCTCTGATTGGCGCCTATGTTTTTTTTTGTCAGGTCGTCGGTCGAGTCCGTCAGTCATTAGCAGCACTAAGGTTAGACCTACAAGAGTTAGAGGATCCGCTGGTCTCTTTAAGATCGCAAGTTTGAGAACTTCAGTTACAGTAACGTTAGTACAGGCGAAAGAGTGGTGGATAAGATGAAATTGTGTGTCGGCGTTGTTCAGCATTGGGTATGTGAGTGGAAAAAATGCTACACATATTCGAAGCCATCACCCAGATGATGTAGGCTACCAATCACTGAAACGAGGGGAAAGAAACTTCCCGTGCGCTTCAGCAGCCTTTGGATACACATACAAATAGGGCCAAAACCTATGGCTTAAATTAAATGATTTCGTAATGACAGAAAGCTATGTAAATCGCGTGGTAATTACCTTTATGTTGGGGTAACTTGTAACTTCTCACATGAGGAGCTGGTAGTGTAAGTGCAGACAGTAAAATAAAGTGACAACGCTAACCAGGCTAATAAACAAACCATGCTACGGTGAGTTAACGTCAAAGGGCAAAGTCACGTGACTTCTAGTTGTAGTCTGTTTATGAAATGAAAGGAGCAATTTCGTTTTTTAAAAAAAGGCAAAATAGTGTGATATTTTCACAGTTAGTAGGCTAGATTATTACTTTACACACAATGAAAAATATTGAGGCAAATTGTAGACCCTTCCATATACAACTAAACACAGATGTTGAAGGTCTTGCTTAAGTGGATTTTTAAAAATCATTTTCTATGTAATTTGCACTTTCAGAAATAAGAGATGCTGTAGGCCTATTTTCAGTTTTATAGCTGATTGTCTTATTTTGTTTACAAGTTACAGATTGAGTCTGGGCACTTATTGTACTGTTTAGCCTACATCTTACACACTTCAGGCTGTTGCAGATAGCTCAGGGAAGAGACTGTATGACTAGGTGGTACAGCCTGAGACATGTACAAAAAAAAAATGCTTTCTGCATTTTTGTTTTGCTTTTCCCTCCATTGTACCGAACTCGTACCGAACCGTGATGTCCGAACCGAGGTATGAACCGAACCGTGACTTCTGTGTACCGTTACACCCCTAATCTAATGTATCTAATATACAAGGTTAGGACCTGTGCTGAGAAATGCCTTTCTTTCTTTCTTTCTTTCTTTCTTTCTTTCTCTCTCTCTCTCTATCTCTCTCTCGTTGTCTCTCTCTCTGGTGAAATCTCATTTGAGCTTACATTGTAATAAGACTAAGATAAGAATTTGTGCCAAGTCTCCATCTCTCTCTGTGTCTCTCTCACCATTTCTGTGTTGTGTATGTGTGTGTGGTGTGTGTATGTGAGTCTTTCCCGCAGATTTCTCTCTCTCTCTCTCTTTCTCTCTCTCTCTCTCTCTCACATACACACACACACACATACACACATACACACACACACACACAGTTTGATTGTTGCAGCACACATCTTCATGTCTGTACGGTAGCGGGGAAATAGAAAAACACAGTGGCGCTGCTTTTGTCATCCTTCTCATTGTGGCCACAGTGCACAGATGAATGGCGCTCCCTTTATGCACCCTGCTTACAAAAACGTGAAAAGCTCTCATTGTGCCCAGGATGTAGGACAGCACAACCCATTATGAGTGGGTAGGCAGTAGGCACACAGAGAGAGTGGGAGGGGAGGATGGAGAACATGGTAAATGGATTTAGTTTGGGTGTGGACTCACAGTCTACAGTACATCCTTCCTTGGCAGGGATACCTACACAGCCGTGGCCTATTGGTTAGCGCTTTGGACTTGAAACCGGAGAGTTGCCGGTTCGAACCCTGACCAGTAGGAACGGCTGAAGTGCCCTTGAGCAAGGCACCTAACCCCTTATTGCTCCCCGAGCGCCGCTGTAGCAGGCAGCTCACTGCGTCGGGATTAGTGTGTGCTTCACCTCACTGTGTGTTCACTGTGTGCTGAGTGTGTTTCACTAATTCATGGATTGGTATCAAAAGAGTATATATACTTATACTTACTTATACACAATCCTTTGAGTTTCAGCCATGACCTTGCGCTGTCAGTACACCTGGCACTTGTCAGTACAGATTACCGTGTCAGTATAGCTTGCAGTGTCTGTGCACCTTGCAGCATCAGTACTGAAGCTTCCAAGCAGGCGTAGGTCTGTGATGTATTACATGCAGACACACACCTCCAGGATCTACTGTAACTTATGACCTGCTGTAGTGTGTTAACATTACAATGATCTATCATACACTTGTGACTCAGTGTTGGCCCTGCAGCTTCCCTTGATTCATGGCCTTTTATATACAGTCTATGTTCATGGCTTACTGGTGTGTGTATGTGAATTTTAATAGAGTCTTTCCCGCAGCTCTTTCTCTCTCTCTCACTCACACACACACACACACACACACACGCACGCACGCACGCACGCACGCACGCACGCACGCACGCACGCACGCACACACACACACACACAATGCTCTGCTGGAGCCATTGGATCAGAAGATCTTCTGTGCTCTTTGGAGTACTTCTGACATTGCGTTTTTCTTGGATTGAGTAAAAATGAAAAGTTCATCTTGCAAGTAGCAGGCCTGTGTAATGGGATTGTCTATTGGAAAATTAGCAGCATTGAAATGGTTGTGCCAAAAGTTGCATCAGCCAAGAAAACTAGATGTACCGCAGAGCGGTACAAAATATGACCGCCGCCCAGTCCAGCACATTTTTTCCACAAAAAGAAATCACGCTGAAAGGCCTATATGATTCTAACTGTCTCACTAAATTGCATTATCCACACTCAATTCTCACTGGTATCTGCTAGACAACAAGTACCAAAACATGATTAGTTCATAGATTTCACATGTAAAATTCATTTTATACAACCCCACCTCCATCTTGCCTGTTCATAATTATGAGAAATTCTTGATTGTTTGTGTTATGTTTATGTTATGTGTGTGGGTGTGTGTGTGTGTGTGTGTGAGTGTGTGTGTGTGTGTGTGTGTGTGTGTGTGTGTGTGTGTGTGTGTGTGTGTGTGTGTGCGTGCCTGCGTATGTGCCTGTGCATGGAAGCGTACATATGTCTACTGTGTGAGTATGTGTCATGATTACTGTGAATGTGTGTGTGTGTGTGTATCTGTTTGTGCACATGTGTGCACATGAACTGGGCTAACATGACCCCTGGAGGCAAATATACGGAAAAAATGGTCATCCTAGGCCCTACAGTTCTCAAGATATTCACAGAGAACTGTGTCTGGCCTACCCTCCTTTCGGGGGGTCCAGTCCAGCGGGGGGGCTACAGATCAAAACGAAAAATGACAGTTCCATGCTATCCATGGGGGGGTACATGCCCACCAAGTTTTGTGTACCCCGGTCTTTCAGTGTCCCGGGAATCCTTGTTGGTGTACGTCACTAAATGTACACATAAATTGTTTTATTGTAAGGCCCCCCATGAACGAAAGTACACAAAACTTGGCATGCATTCGGAGGGTGTCATAATGATCCTACACTTTCAATTTCGTGCAGTTTTGACCATGTCAGCCAGAGATATTGTGATGAAAACACCTAATTTTTTGCTTTTTAATTTTTAACTAGGTGGCGCTATACATGAAATAAGTGGTAATGGGATGGGTTGACATGGCCCCTTGAGATCAACATACAAAAAAAAGGTGGACCTCCTAGGCCCTACGGTTCTCGAGATATTCACAGAAAACTGTCTCCGGCCACCTACAGGCCAGTTGGTGTATAGTAACATAAATGAATTTATTGTGTGGCCCCCCCATGAACGGAATTCCACGAAACTTGGCGTGCATTCAGAGGGTGTCATAATGATCCTACACTTCCAATTTCGTGCAGTTTTGACTATGTTAGGTCACAGATACCTGCGATTACAACACCTCATTTTTACTTTTTTGTGTTTAACTAGGTGGCGCTATACATGAAATGAGTGGTTATGGAATGGGTTGACATGGCCCCTTGAGATCAACATACAAAAAAAAAATGGTCCTCCTAAACCTTACGGTTCTCGAGATATTCACAGAAAACTGTGTCTGCCCTACCCTCCTTTCGGGGGGTGCAGTCCAGCGGGGGGGCTACAGATCAAAACGAAAAACGATGGTTCCATGCTATCCATATGGGGTTACATGCCCACCAAGTTTCGTCTACCCCGGTCTTTCAGTGTCCCGGGGCTTCGCTGCGCGGCGGTCATAATAATATATGAATATGAAATTAAATGGTATTCAATCATTTAGAATTTAGAATTTCACACTTTCATTTAGTCCTGGCCAGCAAACCTGACAAGACAGCGTTGCTCCTGAACTGCAGGATGGCACCTTGCATGGCAGTCTCTGCCACCAGTTGATGAGTGTGTGGATGAATCATGCATTCATGATGCATCAAGGCATTACATAGTGCTTTTCTGCTCTTCTGAGTACAGACTAATGCCTCACATTCACCCATTAGCTTACACAGCATGATGTACGTAGGTTCAACAACAATGGTCTTGTGCAATCCCAAACTGGCGCGCGTTGTACCCAGGACCCGTAAAGACCCGTAAAGTCACAGTACATCATGCACTGTCTCAAAGGCCAATCAACATTTACTTACATATCTACCAAACCTCATTTGCTTAAAGCTGCAGTTGATTAGATTGTTTTGATCATATTCACTGAAACCAACACTATGCTCCGACAGAACAACATAAATCAGCCTGTTTTAGAAAAAACCTGCACTTCTACCTCCACCTAGAATCAGTTTGTGTCTGTTTCTGTCTGCAAAAATCCACAGTTCCCGGTTCTTCTGGTCCAATCAGAGCAGGGCTGTGTGAGATCTGACTGTCAATCACAGTCTGGTGCAGTCTGGTGTGCACTGACGAGCACAAACTCGATGAAAGGGTGCTCGGTGGTAGTGAGGGAGGGTCACGAGAGTTGTAAACATTCAAAATTTTGGCTAAGTCCCCTCAATCTGTCAGACTTGCCAACTGCAGCTTTAAATGCAGTTAATTTCCCATTGACTATAGCACTGCTGTGTGAGCTGGTGTGGAAATGGATACCTGTTCTGTGCTGTACTGTATCTGTGGCAGTGCTGAGAGCAGATCCTCTCAACCCCAGACTGTAGACTGAGGCAGCTGGAGTCAGTGAAAGTGCATCAGAGGGCTTCCTGTCTCCCACACACTCCTCCCCGTGTATCCCCTGTGCCACACACACACACACACACACACACACACACACACACACACACACACACACACACACACACACACACACACACACACACACAGTCACACACACATCTGCTCTGAATGTGTCCCTGAAGGAGATGTGCCCTCACCCCCACCCCCCTGTCCCAATCTCCCGGCATGTTTGAAGTGCTGTCTCTCCACACCTGTCCCTGTTCACTTTCATCATCAGATAGAGCCTGATGTGTGTGTGTGTGTGTGTGTGTGTGTGTGTGTGTGTGTGAGAGAGAGAGAAAGAGAGAGAGAGAGAGAGTGCATGTGAATGTGTGTATGTGTGTGTGCGTATGTGTGTGTGTGTTTGTGTGTATGCGTGTGTATGTGTGTGTGTGGATGTGTGTTTGTGTGTGTGTGTGGATGTTGACATAGCTCCAGAAGGCTCCTTTGTGCTCAGGGACCATTCACAGAGGGCGGGGGGGGGGGGGGGGGGGGGGAAAGGAGGGAAACTTTTCAACTCACTGAAGTCTGATCAGAACAGTGTGAGGGGGACAACCAGGTCAGAGTGAGAGGAGAGGAGAGAAGATGAGAGAGGGATACATGGAGAGAAGAGAAGAGGAGAGAGGAATACAGGGAGACGAGAGAAGAGGAGAGGAGAGGGGGATGCAGGGAGAAGAAGAGGGGAGACTGGTATTTAGGAGTCCTGGGGATTGTACCTGGCAGTAACTGTGTACTGGCATTGGCTGGCACTCAAAAAGGACAGGAACTTCCTTTGATGAAACAGATGCAGAGCATAGCAGACGGCATGCTAATATCCTCCTCTCTCTCTCTCTCTCTCTCTCTCTCTCACTCTCTCTCTGTCTTTCTCTCATCCTCTCTCTCCCTCTCAAATTCAAATTAATTTATTAGCATGACTGTATGGGAATCCCCCCCCCTCTCTCTCACTCACACACTCACACACACACACACACACACACCACACATTCTCCCTGTCTTTTCTCTACCTTGCTCTAATTATCTCTACCTGTGCCGCTGACACGTCTCATGTCTCATTCAACCATATCTAATGGGAAAAAAGTGTCCCTTCTCGAAGCCCACTGTTCCACGGAGGGAGTTAGTCAAGGGCATATAGCTAGTATGAGGTGTGCTGGTACAGTATGTCTGTGTGTTGCTTTGGTTGTGTGTGGGTTTGTCGCTGTGTGACTGTGTGTCTGTATGTGTCTCTGTGTGTGGATGTGTGTGTGTGTGTGTGTGTGTGTGTGTGTGTGTGTGTGTGTGTTAGTTTTCTTATGTATGTAAGGACCTTATTTATGGCTCTAATCAATTCTCTTGGGAGTTTGGGAGCAATGTAGGAAGTTGTCCTCCGACACATAAATCCTGTCCAGGCCAAGGCCAGTGGATGCAGGTCACCTCTGATTTAGACACACATGCTCTCTCTCTGAGTCTCTTTCTGTCACACACACACACACACACACACACACACACCCTCTTGGTATGAATAATGACTAGATTAATCCTGTGCTGATTTAATCTTCTTTTATTTATGGCCACCAACACACACATCTGCTGTGTGTGTATTTATATTTGTGTGTGTGTGTGTGTGTGTGTGTGTGTGTGTTCTCTGTTGGACCACTTAACTCCTGGATAAATAGTGCATCGATCCCCTCCCTGGAGAATAAGTCAGTTTTATATAAACCCAGCCCCGAGGCCGTTTATTACACCAATCAAAGCAGGTTCTGTGGCCTCGCCCAGCCGACTCCGCCCTGCACAGGATGTCGCTGGCCTCAGCCAGATGAGGTGTCCAGCAGTTCTCCTGATTAACACGCTGCTGATTTACTGGCTGGGGGGAGTTTTTCTTCGCAGCGCAGGAGCTGTTTGTTGGGCTTGCATGGCTAGTTTTTTTAGGGGATTGGATGGCTGAATGCACTACATACATGCACGCACGCACACATGCACACACACACACACACACACATGCACGCATGCACACACACACGCACACACACACACACAGAACACACACACACACACACACACACACACACACAACCACAATGAACAGTTAGGTAAGACTATTTTCCAGCTGTCATTTGTGGGTGTGAGTAAAGGCATTTCAGGTTGTTTACCAATACAGTGGAACAGTTTGGGTTTTATGTGTGTGTGTGTGTGTGTGTGTGTGTGTGTGTGTGTGTGTGTGTGTGTGTGTATGCATGTGTGTGAGTGTGTGTGTGTGTGTGGTCTCTGTGTGTGTGGTCTGTGTGTGTGTGTGTGTATGCATGCATGTGTGTGAGTGTGCATGTGTGTGTGTGTAAGATTATCTTGCCTACCCTACAGTCAGTTGGTGTGTCTGAATGTACATGTTCTGTGTGTGTGTGTGTGTGTGTGTGTGTGAGAGAGAGAGAGACTGTGGGTGTTTAAGAGTTAAGGGTCACTTTGGCCAGAGCTCAGGATGTGCATTACTCTCTAAGGCCCCGTCCACATGGAGACGCTTTTTGGGTTAAACGCACAGGTTTTGCATTGTCTTGGCTGATCGTCCAAACGAATCCTGTAAACGCACTGCCCGAAACAGCACATTTTGAAACCTGGTCCCAGGGTGGAAAAATCTGAAACCGTAGCCCTTGCGAGTTCGTTTGGACAGCGAAACCGCATACTTGCGTATTGATGATGTCATCGCCACACCTCAGCTGCCCTGGACTTGCACTTATAGTATTGCCTAACAATACTAGTTTTCATACATGACATTACCTACGATTACACTCAGTAGGATAAATATCACAACTGGTGCTGCGCAGCGCCAATAGCTGCCAGCGTCCTCTTCTATGCAGTAGTATGCTGGGGAGGAAGCACAAGGAAGAAGGATGCGGGGCGAATTGACAGGCTGGTAAGGAAAGCTGGCTCTGTAGTGGGAGCTGAACTGGAGTGCATCACTTCACTATCTGACAAAAGAACCCTGAACAAACTGATCAACATCTTGGACAATGAGTGTCACCCACTCCACAGCACTATTGTTAAGCAGAAGAGCCTGATCAGCTGGAGACTTCACTCACTGCCTTGCACAACAGACAGACTGAGAAAGTCATTTGTCCCCAGGGCCATTGAACTGTTCAATGCTTCACTTAAGGGAAGAGGAGAGATAGACTTCTCTGCATAGTCTGTCTGCCTCTTCACCCCCTCCATGTTTGGATACTGTCTGTCCACTAGCCACTTTTACCACTGTCTTTCTGCCTTACTGTTTGCGTGCTATATTAGCACATTAGAACATATGCATAACCCCTCCCTCCATGCCACAGCCGAACTGTGGCCACACTTATCCCTTTTCTTAAAATAGTTAAATATATAGATATATAGACTTTATTTCTGCAGACTGTTAGACTTACTCATTTGCACTATCACCATGACCACTATCACCATTGCACTATCACCATGACACTCATTCACACAGAGCACCTTACCTTACCTTACTATGCACAGAGAATCACAGGCTCAGTCCCTGCCTCAGTCATTGCAAGCGCCTCTGATTGATTAATCACCACTACTTACTGTTTTTAGAATTGATTTAGATTAAGTGTTAGTTAGTATAATTTTAGTATATTTAGTATATTCTTTATCTTCTACTGTCCTTATTGCTTAGTTGTGTTTTTATATTATATACTTGAATTACTTTTTCTGCTGTTAAAGAATGTGTATGTGTTGTCTATATGCTGCTGAGACCTTGAATTTCCCCTGGGGATCAATAAAGTATCTATCTATCTATCTATCTATCTAACTTATTATGACTTGGTGGACTGAACAGTGTTTTCTTGATGCATTCTAGCTACTGTCAGTGACGCGAGCGAACTAGTCAGAAGTTATTAGGGAAGTGCGGTGTAAGTTTCAATTAGGTAACAACTAGGCTTGGGTATCGAATATCGAGTATTGGTTGGAACCGGGACTATCTTTGCGATTTTCCCGGAATCGTTCAAAAGTTTAAATTTCGATTCCTACTTTCGATTCCCAGTCTGCCGACAGGAAGAAGAAACGTCTGAACACCAACGAAGAAGCGCATAGTTAATAGAATTAAAATTCATGGAGAAGGTCAGACTATTTCATTCAGAAAGCAGGGTTCCCGAGGATCCTTAAAAAGTCTTAAATAGGCTACAACTGAATTTTCGAAAGAGAGGTATTAAATGTGCGAATGGGACCGCCAGCGAGTGCAAGAGAGCGAGTGATGTCTCCATCCAGTTTCGTGTATTTAAAACGCAATTGTATACGTGATAGGCTATTAGGCTACGGGAGGAAGTGTAGTGGTTACAGAGTGAAGATGTTTTTCACGGGTTTGGTTAAAGGTGTGAAAACGGTAATAATACAGTAGGCCTATGTACAAAATAATATGCCTGGCGTTTTCGTGGTGTAGCTGAGGCCTGAGAGATAGACAGGGTAGCCTACGTGGAATGAGGGAGCCTACGGTAGAATGAGCGGGAGAAAGAGTTGGTAAGCCAGTTAGCGATAGGTTGGCCATATGTTCGAATTTAGGCCGGACATATGGGTTTTAAAAGCCCTGTCCGGCGTCCGGCGCAGCCTCAAGCCGGACGTTTATTTGTTCTCCTTTTTGGAGTTGCGCTTGGCATCTAAAGTCTTTGCTCGGACGCAGCATCGTTTCACAAACTATGGACGCGAAGACTGCTGGTGAAATTATGTGCAGTGCTTCGCAATCAGGAGGAAATACTGTATACCGGTATGTTAAGTTGATCTGTTTGCATCTTTCCAGCGTGTGTTGCTGGCCTAGCCTAGGGAAGAAAATATCTGTCTAAGTTATAATAGCCTACCTGTAATATCTGCCAGCAGCTTGCTTGCCAGCGTTTCCCAGTAGGCTAGGCCTACTTAGCAAAAGTTGTGAAATATAACCGCATATGTTTTGAATGTCGGCGACTGCTACATAAAAATACGTGCGTTCATAATGTGCGTGCTTGAGATGAAACCAGCAGTTTTCAGCAGGATCATGCGAAGAGGACCTGTCTCTTAATTAATTTAAAACAAGTCAATGGTTTTACAATGTTTCAGTCAAGCTTTGGTTGGTTTAGATACAACTGGTATGCAAAATGTAAAGTAGTGGATTAGCTTTAATTTGCTGTGCTTCATATGGACAATAGATGCACATAGTAAATTATATAAAGTAGGCTTATTAAAATATGTAAATAGCTTAGTTAACTTTGAAAAAAATATTTAAGGGAATCCAGTCCAGTGCACATGTCTTTGGCAAGTAGCCCTAGGCTACTACAGACACAGGTGAAGAACAGCCTCAGCAGTAAGCAAAACCAAATATGTACAGTACAGCCAGCTTCAAAAGCAAGCAGTCCAGACCCTAAAATTGGGCATTTATAGCTGTGAAGGTAATTCACACACAATTATTTTCTTTCGCCAAAATATTTTTGGTAACTTCTGTAGACATCCAAAATGGGGTGGGGGTTAAAATTAGTAGGAAAAAAAAACTATTGCATTAAACAGTCTTATATATCTTTTTGCCGTGGTATAGTCTTAATTTTCATTTAGATGTCTTGAAAAGGTCTTAAAAGTCTTTAAATTTGCACTTGGAAAATGTGCAGATACCCTGAGAAAGACCGTTGGTTAGCTAGCTCATTTAAAATATCCTAAACTTTTTTTGACCCTGCCTTAAAAAAAAATCGGAATCGAGAATCGTTAGGAACCGGAATCGAAATAAGAAATCGGAATTGGAATCGGAATCGTTCAAATTGAAACGATACCCAACCCTAGTAACAACGTTATTTTTTCAGTAACGGGGTAATCTAACTAATTACTTTTCCCGTCGTTACAACGCAGTTAACATTACTGGACGTTAAATGCGGTACGTTACTACAGAGGCGCCGCTAGGGTTGTATTCCATAAGCAGCCCAGCCCCCCCCCCCAAAAAAATTAAATAAAAACCAGGATACCCGACCTTATTTACAAAATCTCCTTATTGAGTCTAAGAAAAACCTTTACATAAACTGGAACAGAAAGCCCCTCTTAATCACGTCAACCCACCCATGTCATCCCTTATCAAATAGCCTACCGCATGAAGCGTATAACTTTTACAACACTGGCTGTATAGGCTACGTGGGCTATAGGGGTGTTTCAAGCTTTTAAAAAGATCTGGGATGAGGGAGATTTCTCCTCCGGGATTTTTTTAAATTCTGGTTGCTAAACACACTATCTACTACTGTCAAAGACTTCTAACACCCGCACCAACCCGACTCGTCATGACGTGCCTTAGCCCCAAAAAGGTTGAGAACCTCTGTTCTACGCATTAACTGAATTCCTGTTCCAAACAGTGTTTTATTTTTTTTTAAATAAGCCTACAGAGGTAAGCAAACAATTCAACATTTTAAACATGTGTAGACTGACAGACCGTGACCGTAGAGGACAAACTCTCACTGCTGTCAGTGTCAGCATCACTGCTAAGAACAGTAGGCCTACGTCTTTGGTCAATTTCTGTAACAAAAACAGTGCCACCTATAGGCCTGCGATATGAAGTAACGTGTTGAGTCGTGTTGAGATGGATCAGTTTGGACGCAAATATTCTTGATACGGTTCCAGGGAAGACGGAGGGAAAAAAGTTTGGTTTGGTACGTGTGGACTAGCCCTGAGGCCCCTTTGTTTTAATCCAAAACCACTTTTTACTCTTGAATCTGGCAACATTTTACAGTGTTTTACAACCCACCTACGCTTTTTACCGGCTCCAGAAATCCAAAAGCTGACATAACATTTCCCAGTATAAGTCTGCCGACTGTAAGGTCATGACCAGAAAGAAAATGTGTTTGTCTGCGTGTGTGTGTGTGTGTGTGGGGGGGGGGGTGGGTGGAGAGAGAGAGAGCAAGGTAATCATTTTGGTGTCTTTACTCTTCTTTTTATCTTCTTCTTTTCATAACATTTGGAAGAATTATACCAAAATTATTTTAATGGCTTGCTGACTGCCATATTGAGGCCCAAGGCTTCTACCATGAGTAATTTTGACCATTGAAGTCATTCATAGATTGTGTCTCTCTGAAGCTTTTTATCTCACACTCTGTCCACAAGTTTTTAATAATCGAGCAGTGGTACATCAAATTAGACTTGGTTTTTGAATGCCTTTGGTAGAAGGCCTCCCAAGAGTGTGTATGCATCTCTCTCTCTCTCTCTCTCTCTCTCTCTCTCTCTCTCTCTCTCTCTCTCTCTCTTTATGTGTGTGTTTGGGTGTGTGTGTGTGTCTGTTCACAGCTTCATGTCCTAGAAAGCTGATAGGAAAACTAAAGCTGTAAAGTAACAGCACTGAGGCTTGCCCCCCACATTTTACTGCATTTTTAATTTACACGTCTCTAATTCCCCCCTCACTAAACCAGTCAAAGTCTGTGAAAGGAGCAACATTTTTCATTCATCTGGTTTATAGCACTTGGCAGCATGATGAGGATTTAAATGAGGAACTATAAAACAAGATGTTTCTGTCAATAAGCATGACTGCTAATAACTGAAAAAAGAGTAATTGCCCTACCTGTCACGCTAACAATTAAGCACATTATTACACAGCATCGGGATAGGAGGAAGTGCTAACGCTAACGCTCACTCCTAATTAGCTCAGAGAGTAGGATAATGCAAGTGAATGCTAACATGGTGGTTGGCGGAGGCTGCTACCATTGCTCTTATCTTTGGTGAAAGCATATCGAGCTTGATGCTAAAATAGTTTACAAAAGCTTTAATGCTCATTCCTGCTTAGCTCAGGGGATAATACACACAGATGCTAACCTGCCAGGTGGCAGTGGTTGTTGCTGCTTCTTAAGCTTCTTATCTCGAATGAAAGCGAATCAAACCAGATACTAAAACAGCTAACACAAGCTGTGCTGAACAGAGGCTGAGCTGATTGTGATCAGTGGTTTGGTGTTTTTTTTTCCAGAGTGATAAAAGCAGGAAATCTGCTGGCATCATCCCTGCTGCTCTGTAATCTCCTAGGTGTGTGTGTTAGCCACTGGGTTCCACCTCCAGATTGGTTTGAATAAAGATAAGACTGGGATAAGACTTTTTAGCAGAATGAATTATAAGTAGATCTCTCTCTCTGTATGTGTGTGTGTGTGTGTGTGTGTGTGTGTGTGTGTGTGTGTGTGTGTGTGTGTGTGTGTGTTCGCGTGTTTTCAATTTCCTCGTATTACTTTGTTTCCTTTGTACATTGACAAGTTCTTAAAGTGTAATTGCATGGAAAGTGATTGTTTGTTTTTATTTAGTGCCTATGCATAGCCTTGGTATATGGATGTACAATTCTGTATCTTTGATGACAATAAGATATACTTTCACTTTTGCTTGATCTCTCTGATTCATAATAATAATAATATTAATAATAAGCTTTATTTGTATAGCACCTTTCATACACAGAATGCAGCTCAAAGTGCTTTACATTTAAAGCATGTAACACAATAATAGTCAGTCAGTCATTATCAATCACTTTTCTTCATTGCTGTGGCCGTTTATGATCCAATCAGCAACATATCAAAAATATAGAAAATAACATGTCATAAGACTGGCAGCCTTAACCCTTTACCCCCCACAAGCATGCCATATGGCAACTGTGGCAAGGAAAAACTCCCATATTCCAGGAAGAAACCTTGTACATGACCTGATTCATGGACACTCTTAAAACAAATGTGTTGAAAACAACACAACTTGCGTGTTTTTAACACATCTCTGTGTCCAGATAGGGTATCCAGATTATCCAGATAGTATCCAGATTTGTTTTAATAACGTATTTTTTCTCCTTCAGTTACTACCCACTCCTCTCCACTCTTAAAACGAATGTGTTGTCCCTATCTGGACACAGAGATGCTAAAAAACAATGCAAGTTGTGTTGTTTTCAACGCAAGTTGTGTTATTTTTTAAGACATGTTGTGTAACAAATAAAAAAAGGAAACAACACAAACTGTGTTGTCCCTATCTGGGCACAGAGAAGTGTTAAAAAACATGGCAAGTTGTGTTGTTTTCAAGACATTCGTTTTAAAAGTGTCCTTTTCTCAATCCCCTTTGCTCTGCCCCCTTCACTTCTGTTCGTGCTACTTCAGATGACCCCAGCAGGGTGTGAGGTGTTCTTGTTCTGTGGTTGTAACACAGTTATATATAGATGTGAGTTCACACTCCATAGACTGTGATCTGTCCTGTTCCAGAGAGTAAACAAACATGGATGACTGCAGAGTTACAACAACAGCAGCAGCAGCAGTAACATCAACAACAACAATAACAACAACAAAATAACATTTTAAGTTGCTCTGCCACCACTCCTATTTCAGTTGGCTTGTCTCTTTGTGTTTTCAAATCATTGTTTCCTGAAGGGAAATCTGTATCTGGAATGAACAAACTGATTTCACCCATGTGGTTCTGTGTACACCGAGAAGGAGGCAGGTTCATATCAAGGCATGATCTAATGACTGAGTCAGGGTTGGTGGCACCACTGGGAAATCTGAAGGCAGTGAACCAAACATGTTTTTTCCTGCATGATTACCTTGTCTTACTGATGTCGCTGATATTTTAGATAATAGTCTGAGAAGGACCTCGAGTGACTTAAATATCAGGTTTTCACCACTGCTTGGTTAGGTCCAACCAAAGCAAAAAGCTTGAGCCCTGAATAGAGATGGATTTTTGACTGAGCGGAGAGCGATTTCTCTTCCTCCGCTGTGCTCCGCCGAGCTGTACGTTAATGAGAGGAGACTCTCCCTCTGCATCCGTCACCTGCTGAATCATGTCAGTCCAGCTCCCCCGCGTCTCCCTATCACAGCCGCACAGCCCTGCTAGCTCATTGTTCAGCCCTCAGATTTATCCCCTCCATTTTCCCTGTGATTAACTAGTCATTAGCAGCCAACCAAGGTGCAGTATATTTATTAGAGTTTAATAAACAAACAGTAAATAAATAGGTTAAAATAAATACTCTCATCTTGTTCTCTGGTTAATTGCACACTTTCTGTCCTGAGACATTTATTTCCAAACAGCAAATTACCGTGGAAAAATGCATAAATCCAACGTAATACTTGGAACCAATGATTAAAGCAATGAGTATTGGTGTTGCAGTACAATTTTAGAAACATGTTGCCTTGTAATAAGTAACTGCAACAGTCAGTGTAACTGAGGTGAGTGCTACCAAAATCCATGGTGTTATAACATATTTATTACATGTCTGTGCCAGTGTTATAACAGAGTGTTCAAGTAAAAGGGTTGAACTGGGATGACGTCTATTCTTACGGGAACAAAGCTTGCATGAAGCACAGCCATGTTTTATGCATGTTGCTCCACCAGAAAGGCTTGTAAAAGTGTGCTTCCCAGTGGGCTTGGCATTTCGCCACTCCTGGGGTGCTAACGGGCGCCCCGCTGTGCTTTTTTTTAACACGGCCGGCCCCGCTGAAGGCTTTCACACGGCCTTGTGTGCGGTAGACGTGCGGGTAGACGTGCGCTCCCCTGGCACAATGAGGTCGAGCAAAGGGGTGATGAGCATTAAGTGGGCGAGGTGGTTTTGTTTTCCCACAGGGGGGGTGGATAACTTGTGCTTGATGTGCATATGGATAAAAGCATTTGGTGCCTTCGCAAGTCTTAATGAGAATGTATGGGTGGAGAGAAGAGGATGTTTATCTTCATCTGGGAGATTCTATGCCAGCCTCAAATTATGCCTGTTTATATTACTTAACATGTGCTTGTGTGTAAGAGTGTGGAATAGGGAACAAAAGGAATCAGAGAGATGGTATGAAATGAGACAAGAGTAAAACCTATCACAGATATTTTTTCCTTTCAACTGCAAAATCAAATGGCTTGTTTGCGGCTTGTTTGTGCTAGCGCAGCAGACAGCTGGTGCATCTGCTGCAGGGTGTGTCTGTGTGTGTTTTAGGGGGTTGCAGGGGGTTGTTGGAGTAGTTGTTGGGGGCTAAATATTTCCTTTGTTGCACTCTCGAGGCAATCGTGAAAGCCAATTTAGTGTTGATGATATCTGCACAGGCACAGCCCCGACATAAAAGCCTTGGTGCCGCCATCTCACTCAGCAGCTGTCGGGACACAAGATGGCCCTTAAGGATGGCAGCAAAAGCTTCTTTTTTTGTGTCCATAACCTCTCCTCCTTCCCCGTCACGCTCGGTCAGACCTAACTGGGAAGCTGTCCAGCAGCGGCCTTTGATGCGGGTGCCACCGTATGGCAGCATTCACACCCCAGCAGCCCTCGAACACCCAGCCGGGGCATTCTGGCCAACAGGCCGTGGCACAGTGTGCCCATGGGGCTATGAAGATCATGGCCTACTGCTGGGGCAGAGGATGCTGGGGTAACTAATTCAAGCATTTGGCAATAGAGAGGAAGGCTATGCTAGGCTAACTAATTTAAGCATTTGCCAATAGAGACAAAGGCTATGCTAGGCTAGCTTATTCGAGCATTTGCCAACAGAGTGGTAGGCCATCATATGGCCCTGAGAGACAGAGGGTTAGCGTGGGTTCAGTGGCCCGGCTAATAGCCGCCTACATTAGCCTGTCATGCTGTCTGGCCCCGGAATTCAGTTCAATTCATATGAAGAGCTCTTGGGATTGACTGGATGTAATGGGATATTGAACCAGCATGTTGAGCCATCCTGTTCGGCCAACATCCTGTTTCCAGTCTGGTGGCACAGAATTGGATATTCAGAAGCATCAGTCTGCAAGTGTGACCTGCTGACAGTAAGGCGGGGATCACATTAGCCAGCGGCAAGCGGCAGATTTCTTTTTGTTCTCTATGGTTTGGCAGTGGAACGGTGGAAATGCTGGCGTAATGCTAGTGTTGAACAAGCTGAGCGTTGGTTCAACTTTCAAAGCGCAACGCGAGCGTATTCAATTGACAAATCGTTTGTATTGCTTAGGAACGAGATAAAACTTATTATGGTCTGAGCGTTGCGTTATGTTTGCCGCTGCCGCTTGCAGCTGGCTGATGTGATCCCCGCCTAATAGAAATCAGGTCAATGAGTATGAGCGTTCAGTGTTTTCCTGAGGTGTATGACTCACTCAACCAGAGTTGATAGGGTAATATGTAAGAATCTGATTCATTTGGGCCAACTCCTCATTTCTGTGGTTCTCCCTAGTGGGTATATTTGCCACTGTTGATTGTCTCTACTTAGACGCTATTGTGTGTGTGCCATGGCTCGTCACAGTACTGTCACTCAAGCTGTCAGAGTTAAAAGAGTAAAAGAGCTAAAACACAAAGGGAGAGTGAGCACAAAAGAAAGGACTGTCATCTTTCCATTTACATAAAAAAGTCACCTTCACTTTTGTTGTGAGAAGTGGGAATTTTTGGAAAGTGTTTTTTTCTTCAGTTCAGTTCCAACTTTTCTTTTTAACCCTCTTGTGGCTAAGAGGGAGATACAAGCAACAGACGTGTGAAGTTTCTGGCAAAAGAGTGAGGTAATCTGGATGGAGTGAAAAACCCTCTGTGCTGATTCCCTCCTAGGCAATTAAAGAGGATCAGAGAACAGAGAAAACTGAGGAAAGATACAAGGGAAAGAGGAAAAATGTAATGAAGACGGCTCGGTCGAGAGAAACAGAAAAAAAAACCCAGAGGAAAAAACAGGCGTTGATGACAGAAAAGAGTGGAGGTGGCAGGTGAAAAAAGAGTGAAGAGTAACGTGGAAAAAGTGAGAAAGTTGTTTAAATCGGCAGAGTTGTGGAAAGAGTCAGGGGGAAGAAAAAAAACATCTGAGAGAGGGTGACAGGAGAGAAACTAGAGGAGATGAACAAGTGATAGTGTGAATAAGAGGATGGAGGTGTCTCTTTTCCCTTTCTTGCCCACAGGGCCTCATTCCCCAAGCACACCCCATCTACTTTAAGCTCCCTCTGCCTGTCCATCAAAGCTATGGGCTGCGTAGTGAGACCACAGGTAGAGAACTGCAGACTAATATTCCTCAGAGAAAGAGAGAGATCTAATAACTCTCTCTATTTCTCTCTCTTTCTTCTTTCTTTCTTTCTCTCTTCCTGGGCAAGCAATTTAGACGAGGTGAGGGTGCCATGACAGATTTGAAGCAATGTGAACTCAGAACAATCAAGAGCAGGATTGCCGGATTTGCTCTCTCTAATTAGGGTAATATAATGCAGTCTCTTTTCCAAATTGTGGTCAAGGCACTCACCAGGTCTGTCAAATGCTTTGATCGAAATCAAAGTTCCTTAGTTCTGTAAAGAGACTCTCGCTCTATTAGCTTTCCCCCGGAGCGGAAAAAATATAATTATATCCAGCTCGCACATTCTTGTCTGCAACACCTTCGATACGGTTGTGTTGCTCACAAGCTTAATGGCCTCCATCAAAAAAGCCCTCCATGCTGGGTACTTCAGGTCATAATGTCTGATCCATCAACAACCAATGCAACATGAGTCAGTCTGTGTTTGTTATTCTTTCACCGCTAATTAGCTTAGCGCTCGCCTGGCTTCACATGCCAGTCGGTGGGTGTGGATAGATCCACACTGTGCTGCTGTAATTTGAACAGTGACAGGGAGACAGGGGTCTGTGTAATAGACAAGTGCGTTGTAGATTGTAGAATGGGCCGGATGATTTGAATGGCTGTTCTGAGAGCAGGGTGGGCCCTTGTGCTGGGTTCGCTGTGGAGGCAGGAGCTGATTGCAGAGCAGCTTCAGTGGGGGGTATGCTGGGTGGGCCTGGCAGTGGTGGCCATTAAAAACACGGCGTCGTTCACAGCTTCTTCTGGAATGTTAATTTGGACAGGCACTACTCTCTCTCTCGGTCTCTCTCTCTCCATCTCTCGTTCAGTCTCTTTCTCTCTCTGTCTGTCTCTCTCTCTCTCTCTCACACACACACACACACACACACACACACACACACACGTACACACACACTCAAATGGGAAGATGAAGACAACAGGTGTTTATGGCATCCCCATTACTCTGCGTTAGCCGGTAATTACGGTGAAAATGGCATCAGCTCACAGGATGGGAAGCAACACCGGCTATTACAGAAAGGCAATTGCTTGCATAAAATAACACTTACAAAAATCAATCAATGTTAGTTGTCTCAAATTAGGTCCCATTTATATTTATGAAAAAATAACTATTAAAATGGCAATCACTACAGAACTCTTAGGCTGTATTAAACATGCTTCAGTGAAGATCAGAGGGGTTATTAATACCCCCCCCCCCCCCCCCCCCCCATCGTCCTGCCCCACTGCAGCTCTCCCGATAGGCGTGTCCATCAGGCCAGCTGAGCCCCTGCGTCCTTCTTCTTTTGATAAGAGGGAAATGTTCATTTGCGGACGACTTGGACATCTGGCCTCCTTTCGCTTCCCTGTAATGAGGACCGGTGGCTGGCGGCTAAAGCGGAGAGGTTTGCACTGACCGTCAACCCAATTAACACCTCATCATTCGGCCCCATGAGAGATCTGTACCTAATGTGTCTATCAGCTTTAAAAGGCGCTAACACCCACATTGGGTATTGAGGTCACCTCACAGAATTAGAAAAGAGGCAAATGGACATTTTTATTTCCTGGGAAAAATACACTAGAAGAGGAAGTCAAATAACCCTAAATGGGCGCTAATATCTTGTGTAATAAGTTAGATTTATAATTATGATTCTAATTTAGTAATTCCATAACCAATGTTATAGTCGTCAATAAATAGAGCATCCCTGCTTCTGTTCAATCTACTAAATCTGTTGGATACTACTTGCTGGTTTTCAGGAGTCTTTAGCCACCTCAAAGATTATTCCTAGTACCACTAATTCATTCCTCCCACATCTGTTGTTCCATAGGTTATAACAGCTATATCTTTAAAGCTGAGAAGTAGGGTTAGCCATCTCATCTTATTTACTGAGAGAGCCTGGAAACTGCACAAGCCATTTTCACCCACAAGGAAGTTATTTGCTCTAGACCTCAGTGTTTCCCCTACAATGTATTCATCAGCGGCGCAGCGCCGCTCCTGGAAATCAAGCGCCACTGCAAAAAAAGTTGCCTAATTAAAAAAAAAAAAAATTGACGCAAGTGAACTTCAGGAACAGCTGCCGTTCGTTCAGGTTTCATGTCAACAAATAATAGTAGGCTAACGTTGAAGGCGCAGTCAGGATTCCACAGGAGATCACGCTTGTTTGTGTTTATGTTTAAGTTTATTAGCAGACGCAATTTTGTGCAAAAAAACGTAGCCTACATTATTTTAACCAAGGAACCAAATTAAACACGCCAGCGAAATAGCTCGCCCCTACCTTCAGTAGCCTATTCCCAGATAAATTCCACGCATTGTTTCGTTTTTGTTTGTGATACAGGCAATGCTTTCAAGCCATGTTGCTAACATACCTAGGCTGTGAAACTAAGGTCTAGCTAGCCCATACATGGGCAACATACGGCCCGCGGGCCACATCCGGCCCGTGGCCTTTCCCTGACCGGCCTGCGTAAGGTCCGTGAAAGAACAATAGTCAAGAGCCTAGCAGATAATGCACGCAAATCAATATTGTTGCTTTTATTTTGAAAGCGACTGCTATTTGTACGCCCATACATTTGTGCGTGGATGCATACGATGTAAACACCCTCACTGATGTGCTGGTGAATAGAATTTATGCTTCTGCGTCGACACAATGCAGTTGCCTTTAAGTCGGCGTAAACCTTTCAAAGTTTTGTGTCTCTTATGTCTGCGTCGCTCACCACCGCAAAGGTTGTCAGAACGAGCTCCTGCTGTTTGTTGGCGATACGAAGTGTTAATTTCAAAACGTTACTGGCAGATAGACAGTTTACATTCGGATAACCCCGTCACTGTAACCAAAATATGTCTGAGTTTATTTGCAAAGCTTATGTTAGTGAACTAGTATGATGCTACTACCCACAGGTTGCTTGAAGCAGCCGGCTCAACACACAGGGCGAGTTGACCAATCACAGTTTTGTGCATAAAGTTAAAGCAAAAACATAGCCTACATTTTTAAAATAGTTTTCTAATTCTGCATAGAGTTAATTTAATGATGGTAATGATTTAATGATGAAATATTGCTGAGTGTTGATGAAATGGTGGCACAGGCCTATGGTTGTGTGACTCCTTCACATTTTCATGGCCTAGCCTAATTATATAGATATTGTAGTACTTTTTTATATCAGTCTTTGAAAACTGAAAAAAAAAATGTCAATGTCAAAAAATAATTTTTCGAGAATGAGAATTAAATACTGGACATAGATTAAATAGCCTATTGCTGTTTTTCCTTGGTCTCCCTCACATTTTCATCTGTTCTTACGAGTAGTAAACAAAACCATATGATTTACTTAATGTTATACAAGAACAGAATAGAATTGGACAGAATTGAGTTCAGACTTGAGTTCGGTATTTTGGGTCCGGCCCTCCTCAACAGTCCCAGTTTGTCATGTGGCCCCTTGGGGAAATTAGTTGCCCACCCCTGAGATAGCCTATTGGTGGGTTTAATTGAATTTGAGTAATAGGATACGCAACCATTTACATCTGAGATAGTTTGTAATTCCTGTAGAGCTCACCAAAATTATAGATATGATACAAGACACTTATCTGCTATAATCCAAGATAGATTTTCTTCGAGTTTTTGAGCATTTATTTTACCGAATGACATGGGAAACATAATGAATTTCATCCACATATTCTTATGCACCCTGCACAACAACGCTACTAAGTTAGCTTAAAACCGTGAGAATCAAGCAAGCCGTCACTGCATTAAAGTGACAGGCACTCAATTCGACTTGCACAGCACCAATACAGTGTAATGACATGAAAGAGGAGTCTATATAGTTTATACAGTGCTGTGCAAAAGTTAAGACACCCATGCTGAAATTGACTAAAGGGAGGAATAAAAAACGTATTTTGCCTTTTGTCTTAATTATAGGACATCAATTATTTTTTAATGTATCATGTATCGTAAAAAAATAAATGTTATTATATAAATAAATGTCTTAACTTATGCACAGCACTGTATATTCTAAAAAGTAATAGTTTGTACAGTGGCCTACAGTGTACAGTTGTACAGTGGCTAATTACTAATAATGTAAATGAAAAAGGTGAAAGAAAAACATGAATAATCCTGTTCAAGTACTGCAATAATCAACCTTGTGTTGATGGTTATGTCATAATTTGTAACTCAATCTGTCCATTTCTTTCACAAAATCCACCAGAGTAATTTTTTACAAATGTTCTCTTTTTTTTGGGGGGGGGGGGGGGGGGTGGCTTCCTACGATGAACAGCACCGCTGCTGGAAAAATTTCTAGGGGAAACACTGGACCTCTCCATGGAAAATACCTTTTTTGTCATCTTATAGCCCCTTAGAAAACCTGTGAATGTCAGCCTCCGCCACACCAGTCAGGGCCTCTCCAATAAAAGACGTTTCCCCTTGTAATCCAGGCTGTGAGAGGGTGCTGTCAGGATTAGATTCTGTTTCATTGGGCTCATATTAGATTTTCTGAGATTTTTTTTTATTTATTTATTTTTGCTTTACAGTCTACTTTCCACAAGTAATCCTGTTACAGTTTGAGTGTAAAATTGACCGGCGAAGACGACTAATCTTTTACCATCCTGTAAGGAAATTGCATTTGCTCTGATACAGTCGATTGTTGAGACGGGGGGGATTCTGTGGTATTCTGAGCGAGGGGAAGCGGCCGTGACAGGTGTACAGAGTGTATCCCAGGGTGAGTGGAGACATACAGTACCACATGCATTCAGCTTGCAGCTTTTCAGTTCTCTCCTTCACATTTCAAGGCAAAGCTTTTGTCACATATCCACTGCTAACACGGTTTTGTGTCAGTCTTTAAGCTCTCGATGGTGTGCATTTCCCAAATGTTCCATTTTACAGTGAATGATTTTACTATGAAGAATTTTCAAATGAATGGTAATTCATTCATTATATTTCATGGAACAAAGTACGTTACAAGGGTGAAGGCTGAAATAAAATGAAAAAAAAAAAATCTTCACAGGAATGCCCTGAGGGTCCACCTCTCTCTCTCTCCCTCCCTCTTTTTCAGTCTTTCTCTCATGGTCTCTCTCTCCCTCCCTCTTTGTCATTCGTCCTCTCATGGTCTCTCTCTCCCTCCCTGTTGTCATTCTTCGGTCTCTCCCTCCCTCTTTGTCATTCTTCCTCTCACAGTCTCTCTCTCTCTCCCTCTTTGTCATTCTTCCTCTCCTTGACCCTCTCTTTCTTTCTATTTCTATGATCATAGCTCGCAGATCAATATGTGCTCATATTTGCTTGTGCTTGTGGGATCAGCCACCCCACTGGATTACTATCTTGCTTTCATCTCAATCAAAATATCGGATCCCTCATGGCAAGGACCTTGTGTAGACCATTGAGCTAGCATTTCCCTACACACACACACACACACACACACACACACACACACACACACACACACACAGACACACACACACACACACACAGACACACACACACACACACACACACACACCTTTTTTTTGCCTTGGCTTGTTTTTGTTCTTAGGTACACTCTTATGTCTTATCAAGCTTTCATCTTTACTCTGCTATATATGTCTTTACTCGTCCTGTCTGTCTCCCCTCAAATCAAGACATTGGCAGCTGTACTGGTGAGCATCTTTGGTCTCCTGTTTTGCTGTGGTGGGTTGCCCCGGTAACCGGTTTGGCAACAGCAGGAGGGGTGCTGCACCGCAGTCATCCAACCCCCCGTCAAAAAATGAGAACAAAAGCGGTAAACAGGTAAACAAAAAACAGCTAGGCAGGTGTGTGGGAGCCTAATTGCGTTGCATTTCATCACAAATGTCTTTTATACAGAACAGCAGAAATGCGCGTACGCAAGGCTTCACGACACCAATCTTGCTCCAGCTGCGAGTTCACAACACATGATTGGCACGATGTCTGCACAACTCAGCACATAATTGGCTTAATGTAGTCACATCATACCACATGATTGGCTCAATGTATACACATTTCGACGTTTTGGCGAGGAAGGGGTGGGATACAGTGGGCAGTGCTTCGAATTGGCCAGCATCCCTCGCGCGGGATCACGCGGTATCACGCGACTTTAATGTGTATTTTTCCAGTGACGCTGCAACGACGCTGCAACAACCCAAACAACCGGCAGATGTCTCAAGTGAGCAGGGTGTCTCGTAAAAAGAAATGGAGCCTGGAAAACCCTACACAGACTTCACTACAGACTTTAGCAGACTGGTTTAGAAATAATTTAATAGCCAGAAATATGCCTGCCCTGCCCTAATAAAGAAATATTTGGTTAACTGCGAGTGAATCCCGTTTGCAGCCGTAGAAGAAACGCAGGACAAATTAAACATTCTGGTTTTCTCCGAGTGTAACGATGATAGACAGACATCATTTGGACAAAATATAGAGCATATTAACCTCCGTTGCTCAGCCAAATCTATCTATCTATCTATCTATCTATCAAATGCCTTCCTGTTATGTCCTGTTATCACGGAGTTATAGGCGATAAACGATTTTTGATGGTCACAAGTTTACTTCATTAGCGTTTATTTTTTTGATTATTAAAGAGTGTTTTTTAATTTAAAGGCTTGACTTCGTACTTATTCACTAGAGCATTTAGTGCTCTCCCCAATCCCAGACGTTCACATTGCATGTTTGTTTGTAATGGATGCAACCACGAGATACGCTTGTCATAGGCGCCGATACCGTGGGTGTTCCGTCGCTCGAGCACCCACGGAAAACATCGAGCACCCACGTGTGCCAGCTTACAGTCCCGGCTAAATTTACATTAATTTAAAATCAAACATCGCAGTTAATGTTAAATTCAGCATCTCTCATAATGTGATTGGCTATGTTGCTGTCAATCCCCTACTCCATATACTAACCACCAATGAGAGCGTCTCTCGTATGAAAATTCCTAACACGTCCCAACTGAAGAATTAACGCAAGGCTTTGTCGGGTCTTCAGCCCCGAATGTTTAAACTGTATATAGCCCTGAATATCAGTCTGACAAAGCTTGTTTTGTGACACAGCTAAACACTGGTACCTCATAGAACGTCTATAACATAGCCTAGGTGGTCGCAACTCACAAAAGTACAGCAGATAGAAAGAACTCACGCAAATCTAGCCTACAACATGCAGACAGCTTCATGCGCAGGGGAGAGAGAGCGCGCGCACAGGTGCTTTATGATTGTTGGCTTCTGATGGTATCTTGCTAATTCACTGAACTGCATTAGGTGACACAATGATATTGCCTTTATCTTATAACTCCTTGTCTGAGCGACTACCAGGCCTATGCTTTTGAAAAGTCAGATGTTCCCTAACAAAGACATTCGAAAATTAAGAATGTTTATTGACTTGAAAAATACGCTAATTTTTGCAAACTCCCTTCATTCAACCCTTGAAGACATTGCGGTCTGGTGCGCTATGTAGATCGTTTCTCGTACCATTTCATTTCTCAGAATTTAGGTCTACTAGGCCTACGATAACGTCATCACCATATACATCTTTTATTTTTAGTTGATCAACCACAAAGAGTAGCATAGGCCTACTGTGCACAGTGCACTGACGACAGTAGCAGCCCAAGGTAACCAGTTGTTGTAGATGAAGGACAACATGTTACCTGGGTGTTGCCTACGTCATTAATTGATGGTAGCCTACAATAGTTAATTGTATCGCGTAACATTTTAGTTGGATCAAAGAGTAGGGAATCAGGCTGGAGAGAGTCACGCGTGTGTTGCTTTTGCGAGATCGAATCCAGTTTAATGCTAGTTTTCAAAACATATATTTTTTTACATGTCTTTTGTCTGAGTGGTTGTAATGTAGCTGAGCGCTCATGGCGTATGAAAAGCGACTTCAAACCGCCTAAAACAACTTGTTTGTGAATGTCTGACAACTGCTGCAGCGCATGCACGCGCAAGGAAACCAGTAGGTGGAGAAACCAGAAGGCACACAACACCGGAACGATTTTAAGGCTATTTCGCATAGGCTACTCAATGGTGCTATTTCACACGCATTATAGCGACCCCCACTCACCAGGGTTAGGTGGAAGGTGTTAATAGACGATTGGCGTAGCCTACAGTGGACTAGGGCTGTCAAAATTGCTCAAAAATGACGTTCGAATATCCCCTCTAAAATAAACACATGTATTCGAATATATTGGAATATCTAGGCTATATTATTTGCGCATTATGTCAGTGACGCACATCATGTCATCTGTTTTTAACTTTTTGTATGGTTATTGCTTGACAGGGAGGATCCCAAGCAGCTTTCAGCCATAAGGCTACTTTGAGAACATTTCCTAATTCACCCGACACTGATATTCAAAATGTTGAAAAAATGTTATTTCGGCATAGCCTATTAGCAGTTTAATTAAATGTAATGTTAGTTGTAAACAAACGGGCTACTTGGTGAGGCTTGGCCTGACAGATGCGCTTGTGCCTTAAATGGCAATAAAAATCTTCACGATATAGGCCTATTAACTGACCGCCCAATTCACGTTGGCTGGGGGGCAGGGGGGGCCATCAGACATTTGTTCCCAAGGGTCTATGAATTGTTAATCCGGCCCTGCCCCCAACGAACGCAACTTTCCACCTCTGAGATAGCTTAAAAGAAGTCTAGGACTCCTTACTCACTAAGACCTACTTACTGTAGGCTGCGCAAACCACAGGCCTTTTTTTTTGGGCAAGCCTGCATTCAAGGCAGCCCTTCTGTTGAAGAATTGTATATAAATCCTGCGCTAACAGTAATCCTCCTACCCCCGCTACCACAGCTGTGGATAGTGTGGCATGCTCACGCTTTATGTCTCCTTCTTGCAAACTAGGCCTATAGCCCAACCATTTATGTCTTCAAAAAATAACAACTTGCCAGATATGCCTTCATATCTTTGGGCTTCATTCAGCATTTTGTTCTTCCACTGGACTCTTCTACATTTGCTGCTGTTTGTATTGTTTAGAAAACGTTTGACGTCTTGCGTTAATGCATTAAACATTGTTTGCTGGTAACCAGCCACAAATAGCCTACAGATTCTTCCGTGCGTACATTCTCTATTCTCTCCAAAATGTGCCCGTTCTATAGGCTGGCCAAGTGCGTAATTCTGCGGCATAAAGCAGATGTATTTGTTTATTGTACAGAAAAATAAAAATGACATGTCAAGCAGTCAGTTGACTACATTGCAGTCAAGAAGTAGGGCAAATTAATTTACGAAACCAAAACGTGGGTCATAGTTGTCTAAGCCTCTATAGCGTAGCCTGTTAAAAACGTCGCTAGATAGTGTTAAATCGCCAACATTGTTTTCTGCAGAAGCCTACCCAAGGCTACAGATTAATTCTGAACAGTTATTTCTCTACTGGCTCAATTATCACACCACTGTTTTGATGTGCGTAGTTGTGTTACCCCCAACACACAATAATGTAGACAGCAAAATTTCGATTTCGATTTTCGTTACCACCGTGTAGTCAAGCCTTAAGCCATACCCAAGTAGCCCAAATCGAGGTAATGTTTAATTATGCATGATTTATTTTGTTATTGAATTCGTAGGCTGGGATTCCTCTCGGCAACAATAATGTTTAATGGTAGCCTCCTGCTTTTTCAGAAAGGGTGGCAGGCAGAGCGATGTACAGTGGCAGAGCAACGCAAAGTGGCTGAAAGTGGTACTAAAGTTTCACACAGCTTCACGCCTTGTAAAGCGCGACTGAAGTGGCCATTTGAAAGCGATGCCCACTGTATGTGTAGACAACGGCCATATTGACGTTACAAACCAACCCCATGCATTTCTATGGAGGATTTTTTGAGTGCTGTGTCTCCTCATTAGAAAGTCTCTGGTTCAATTCCCGACTTACACCATTGGGCCCTTGAGCAAGGCACTTAACCCCAAGGTGCTTCAGGGGCAGTGTAGTCCCTTGTAATAGAATTTACATAAGTCACGTTGGATGAAAAGTGTCTGCTTAATGAATAAATAAATAATACAAATATTTGTGGTATGCTATAAGAATGAATAATGATTAACAAATGTATTACAGGCTTACAGAAATATAGTTTGACTTTAGCTATATCAGTGTATGAGGGAAGCCTGCTGAATGAGATGGGTTTTTATGTTTTACACTGATGCGTGGAGCAGCAGTAGGGTGATGCAGTTGCTGTACAATTAGAGTGAGTCAGCCAGATTGTGATATCTCTTCCCCCCCGCCCCCCGACAGATGCGCTTGGGTGGGTAGATCAGATGCGCTTTTATTCTAACCTTTTCCTGATAATGTAGCTTCCGTCAAAACATCCTCCAACTGACTGCACTGAAAAGGCCATAATGATAATCAGTAAGTGCTTTTGAAAATCTGGTCTGTTTTTTACCACGATGGGTTCCCCTCAGGTTTTAGGTATGGAACATCTCAAGCTGCATCTTCATTTCTTTAGGTACATCAAATTATTCTACTCCAATCATAGTCCTTTCTCTAACCGTCACTTTCTCTCTGTAGAAGAAAAATTACATTCCAGCTCATACTGCATGTGCTCGTAGACATCAGACAAGGGGACAATTGACACGGGGGCCAGGATAACACCTGGGCTGAGGTATCCGGTGGATGAGCCCGTCATAATGAGCAAAGTCACTCAAGATGTTCTCGACTTCTCGCAGCAGCGTGTGTGTGTGTGTGTATGTGTGTGTATGTGTATGTGTGTGTGTGTGTGTGTGTGTGTGTGTGTGTGTGTGTGTGTGTGTGTGTGTGTGTGTGTGTGTGTGAGAGAGAGAGAGAGAGAAAGAAAGAGAGAGAGAGAGAGACAGATGCAGCATGTGTGTGTGTGTGTTATTTGTATCTGTCTGTGTGTCTGTGTCTGTGTGTGTGTGTGTGTGTGTGTGTGTGTGTGTGTGTGTGTGTCACTGCATGTTTCTGTGTGTGTATGTGTCAGCATGTGCGTGTGTGTTTACAGTATACTCCATGCGTGTTGACTTAGATGCCTCCGGATGTTCACACTCTCCATGTTCTGGCTGAGCGTGATTAGAGCTCAGCCCCTCCAGACCACGTGCAGATGGAGAGCCCAGACAAGGGGAAAATTGATTCAGGTGACAGGCTCACGCACCCTCGCCATCGCTGCGTCTACATTAGCATGCTGTAATAAGCCACTAAACCTCACATGCTTTCAACTTCTCAGAGAGAATATACTGTAGGATCAGTGTGTGTTGAAAAAGCCCATTATTGACTTTGTGTGTGTGTGTTCTCATGCATTAATGAGGCACCAGAAACTTTCATTCACATGTGATTGCATGAGCATGTGTTAATGAGACAAGACGTGAAACCATCCTTTTTCTGTGTGTGTGTGTGTGTGTGTGTGTGTGTGTGTGTGTGTGTGTGTGTGTGTGTGTGCATGCGCATGTGTGTTTGTTTGAATGTTTTGAGTGTTTGATTTTCCGTGTGTTAATAAGGCAGCAGGAACCCTTGTTCTTCAGAGAGAGAGAGAGAGAGAGAGAGAGAGAGGGAGGGAGGGAGGGAGGGAGGGAGGGAGGGAAGGAGAGAGTGAAGCTTAATTGGTGCCCACCTCACGCAGTGGGCTGCTCCATGCTTTCTGCACCAGGGGCATCCTATAGGTCATGCATCAAACCCCGCTGTACACGCACGCACGCACGCACATCCAGTAGGAAAAAATATGGGATGTCATTGTCTTCATCACGCTGGAGCAGTCATGCACTGTCACTCCTGTTCAGTCCCTTTCCGACATCTGTCAGTGGTTTGTGAGCGGAGATTGCACAATGTCAGCCCATTTCTGTTTATTACTGTGTCATTCGGTCTGATATTAATATCTAGACTAGATAGCTCACTGGTTTACCAGCTTCAAATCAAACCTTCTGTGGTGTAGTGCAAATCATCTTCATCTCGTGATGCAGGTTTTTTGCTGAGGGGGGACCAATCTGGCTAGCTAACCACTTGCTGTAGTACTCTCTTACACATTTTGGAGTGCAGTGTCATCGTGGCTTACTGTATCTTTCGCGGCCTGGGGAAAGATAAGGGTAATACGCCATCTGCAGAGATCATTTGCGTGGTTCAACTCACGAAACCATTGGGCAGGAAGAAATAACAGGAACAATTAGGCTTCAGAGCCCAACTCACCCCGGAGCTGTCACACGTTGGGAGAGATGGTGTCAGCCAGCAGGAGGTGAAGAGGGATGCGTTTGTGTCTGTACGGAGCAGCACAGTGTTCTTTGACATACAGTACTTTGTGCTAAGCACTGGAGTGCTAGGTTGGGGGTACAGTATGGCGTAATGAAAAGAAGGATGTTAGATTGTGAAGCATTAGCTGGAGAACAGTAGGTGGGTTTGCATGGACATTTTTTGTAATTCCGATTAAACTTTTCCGAATGAAAACTTAGCATTATGTTCATATGGGGTATGTTCTATTCCAATCAGGTACACTCAAGCACTCAAACTGTTCTATCGGAATAAGAACGGAATTCACCATCCCTTTCATTCGAACTAAATTTACAATCGGATCGACAGTTTTATTCCGACGAAGGTGTTTATATGTAACATTCTCTTTCCAATAGAGCCATTATTCCGATTCTAATCAAAGTATAAGTATATATATATACTCTTTTTGATCCCGTGAGGGAAATTTGGTCTCTGCATTTATCCCCATCCGTGAATTAGTGAAACACACTCAGCACACAGTGAACACACACTGAGGTGAAGCACACATTTATCCCAACGCAGTGAGCTGCCTGCTACAGCGGCGCTCGGGGAGCAGTGATGGGTTAGGTGCCTTGCTTAAGGGCACTTCAGCCATTCCTACTGGTCGGGGTTCCCACCTACAGAGAGCAGCCATTGTTCTCCCTCCACTCGTTATCCCTCTACCGCTCTTTTTCAGCCTCTTACAGACTCACTGAGCTGAGCCTTGTCACTGGTCCCTTTGCGTCATCTACCCAGTCACTTAACTGGTCACATATCTGTCTGTCTTTCACTGTCCACTGTGTCCAACTCTGTATCTCCATTCCAGCATGTTTTCTGTCCCTACCAGGTTTCCAGCATGTCTTCTGTCCCTGCCAGGAGCTTCCTTGTAGGTCATATGAACTCAGCACCATCACCAGCTGTGCTGTTTCTGTTGTATCTCTATCTTCTTGTTGTAAAGAAAGTAAAAAAGGAGAGACTGGGAATGTGAAATAAAGAGAGGGAACATCACAGCAGGAGGCCTATCCATCATTACTCTTCTTCCTCACCTTCCTCTTCCTCCATGTTTGTTGAATTTTGATTTCAGAGCTTTAACTTTGCTAACATCTCCAAGAAGGCCTTACGCCCTCCTTACATCAGCCCTGTGTGTGTGTGTGTGTATGTGTATGTGTGTTTGAACCCCCCATAAAGACACACACACACACACACACACACACACACACACACACACACACACACACACACACACACACACACACTCACACACATACCCATCCCTTTGATGAGAGGGAGGGTGGGGCGTGGGTGTGGGTGTTTTACCGAGGCCCAGGCCTAAACCTCCACACCCCAGAGAGAGACTGACACTTGTTTGACAGTTCCCCCCTTCTCTTTTTTGTTTTTGCACGTTTTCTTTGAAGTCCTTTCCTCCCAGTTGGTACTTTTCTTACTAGTCACCCTCTGCAACCCCATTGTCTTTTTTCTGTGTTAAATACACACTTTTCATCCTTGACTTTACGTAACTATATGGGTCACCTTGGATTATTATTAGAGTCTCTCCTCACCTCTCCAGTCTTGTCTGTTGTGTGTGTGTGTGTGTGTGTCCCGGCGCATGAGGTGTGGGTTTTTGTAACATGTAAGTCATGATGTGCTTTCAAGCTAAGATGGCGGTTGACAGCTGTCTCTCTCTACGTGATATAGACATCAAGCAAAGCAGGCATACAGAAGAGGCTTGAGAAGCTGTCTAAGCAAGATGGCTGATCTGTGGGCTAAAACTTGCTTTAGCTGTACTGATGCTTTTGTTTACTGATAGAGAATGGGGTAGGGTGAAAATGTGTTTCAGAATGCAGGTGACCTACTTCTAACAAATGTAACTTGGTCTGTGTGAATAAGCTCATTTCATTTCCACACTTGGACAGCAGAAAATAAATATCACTCTGCATCGGCTCTCTTCAAGTAGCAGCGTGTGTGACTGTGTGAGGGGGGAGAAGTTGCCCTTCACTCAGCCAGAGTACATTTTAACAAGCTGAACCTCAGACGGTGACCCCGCAACCCACTCAATGTCACTTCACTAATGTACCCTTCAGCTCTGTTCATTACAGGAGATTCTCATGACATTGCCATCAGGTGAACACTACTTTAAAGTCACTTAACAGCGCAACACTGAAGCATATCTAGTCTACATGGCCTTCAGGTCATAGTGGTTCTGACCAACCTCCACAGACACTGGAGATTTAATGGGGTATATTCACCATAGTGAGTCAGCTGAAATCTTGTTGTCAATATGTGTTTGATACGTCAGGTATGAAGTGCAATGTCATGTTGAGTTAATTACTAGTAAATGGTTATGTTTTACAGTAATTACCTTAAATGGCTTTGGCAATTTGCACGTGTCCTTGAGCATGTTTGTTGTGAACTGTGGCTGTTTGCTGAAGATATATGTTTCCTCACTCCGATTCAGCTGTTATCTGAGTGGCAAGGCCTCCCTCAGTACACTGCGCATCATTAGCAGGCTTGTGCTGTTATCAGCCTCAGAACCAACACTTGGGTCGCCACTCTGTGACATGTGGATAACACATTTGTTAGGTAGATAATTAGTTTGTCTGTGTGTGTGTGTGTGTGTGTGTGTGTGTGTGTGTGTGTTCGTGTGTGTGTGTTTGTGTATACAAGTAGTCCTGCCTCATTGGGAAGTCATTAAGTGTCATCGCCTCAGGGATTGAGAGAATGTATGTGTGTATTTGTGTGTGTGTGTGTGTGTGTGTGTGTGTGTGTGTGTGTGTGTGTGTGTGTGTGTGTGTGTGTGTGTGGGTGTGTGTGTTTGTGTGTGCGCGTGTGTGTGTGTGTTCATATTCATCCATCACCTCCTTGTAACAAATCTCTGGGCACATTGCCTCAAAGCCATGTGTAAATGAAGTGCAGACTATACCCCCTCTTACCCAGCATGCTTTGCATCCAAGTCATGCCTGCCTTGACAGCTACACTCCAAATGAAACACACTCGTCTCCTGAGTTCTCGTCTGTCTATCTGTGGCTCCTGGTTACCTGCCACAGCCAGTGGAGACAGATTGGAAGAGTCCGGGGCGACAAAAGCGTCTGTGTGTGATTCAGACAGAAGTTTTGCGTAATGATAGAACCTGTCTGACCTGGAGGTTTCGCTTACTTTCTTCCTGTTCCCTCCGAATGTCCCAAAGTTTGTGATGTTGTTCCGTTGAGGGCTTAACAAGGAGCCTGTACAGAGAGACGGAAGGAGATGGAAGCGATGTTGGTCCCTTTTTATATCAGTTTAACGTTTCACCTTTAGTTTATATGCAAATTACATCATGTTCATTTCCAAGCAGAGAGGTAACCGAGTTGATGCAAACACCCCTTTTGTCGTGCCAGATGTTCCAGTTTCATGGTTGTTCAGCAGATGTGTTTTTCAACCTCCCTGACAGCTCTTTTTATAGATAGAGCAATACAATGATTCTGCGTTTATCTGAACGTACACAGAGACTGTGTTTGTGTGTGTGTGTGTGTGTGAGAGAGAGAGAGAGAGAGAGAGAGAGAGAGACAGAGAGAGTGAGAGAGAGACAGACAGACAGACAGAAAAAGATGGAAGCTTTGCATGTATACGTGTGTGTGTGTGTACGTGTGTGTGTGTGTGTGTGTGTGTGTGTGTGTGTGTGTGTGTGTGTGTGTGTGTGTTTGTTCCTTATGAATAGCAGACAGACATCTCCGCTGCTGCTGCTGCCTGAACAATAGGCAGATGATTGGTTGCTGTGATGCAGAGCTGCTCACTGGCTGACAGGTGGCTCCCATTGAGGTGTGTGTGTGTGTGTGTGTGTGTGTGTGGCTCCCACTGAGGCGTGTGCTGCTCGCTGTAAATGAGTCCCTTTCTAGTCTCTCTTTCTCTCTCTCTCTCTAACCTCATTTTATTCCCTCTCTCTTCCTCTCTCTATCCTCCTTTTCTTACCTTTATCTCTCTCTCTCTGCTCTCTACATTATTCTCATTCCTCCATCTCCCCTTTCCACTCCCTGCCTGTATCTTGATGCCTGTCTTTATCATTCTTATTCTCTCTCAGTCTTCTCTTTTGCTCTCTACTTCTCACTCTCACTCTCTCTCCCTCTCTCTATTTTACTTTCTGTTTGTCTAACTTACTGTCCGGTTATTTTCCTCTCTGTGTCCTTTTCTGTCTGTCATGTATTTCTTCAAGATCTCCAGCCTCCCGTGCAGAACACACATGACACATGAGGAGGTTTTAGACACGTCACATGAAATGAAGGGGCTTTAAGGCGGGGATCACATCAGCCAGCGGCAAGCGGCAGTGGCAAACGTAACGCAACGCTCAGACCATAATAAGTTGTATCTCGTTCCTATGGTAACACCAACAGTATGCCTTGAATACGCTCGCGTTGCACTTGTTGAAAGTTGAACCGAGTTCAATGCACAGCTTGCTCAGCGCAAGCGTTACACCAGAGTTGCCACCGTTCCGCTGCCGAACCATAGAGAACAATAGGAAACCTGCCGCTTGCCGCTGGCTAATGTGATCCCCGCCTAAGAATACAGAGAAATGAAAAGAGATAGATGAATTGAAGCTTTTTTAAACTATGTCCACAATAGAGGCTCTTTTTCTATCTGTCACTCCACAGAGCCTAAGCCAGGGGAGGTTAACTATGTCAGTCTGTCTTTCTTTCTTTCTTTCTTTCTTTCTTTCTTTCTTTCTCTCTCTCTTTCTCTCTCTTTCTTCTGATACCCTTTTGTGTTGGGGTAGTTTACATTTTAATTTCAATGAAACGCCAACGTTTATCTCATGAGAAGTTCCTTTATTGTCCACAAACTTGTGCCTGAATGAAAAAACAAAAACAAAGAGAAAACAAAACACCCTGCTGTCATTTCCTCCTCCATCTCCTCTCCATCTTCCCATTGTAAGCAGCAGAGCCACTAGCCTCTATCGATCACATCTGTGTGTGTGTGTGTTCCAAAATGCTATATCTCCATTTAAAAACATTAATAAGTGTGTGTGTGTGTGTTATTTAATTGTGTATCTCAGGTAATATCAATAAATCAATCATTTTGATTGAGTAAGCAATGACCCAATTACAGTTTCACTGTTATTACTCCACTGTTAAAATTATTTCTGAAAATTCATTAAAATGGAGGATATAGCGTTTTGGAACCAAATTCTTCACATTTCTATACTATATGCCTGTTGGTGTTTCATCCATATGTCCTCCTCCATCCTCCATTGTCACACCGTAAGCAGAGCCGCTAACCTCTGCTGGTCACTCTGTCGCTCGTTCTGTACCTGAGTGTGATGGAGACATTTGCCCGCCCGGCTCTCGGCGGAGGCCATTATTTCTCCTGGGCCGGTACTGTTGGCGGTGCCGTGGCGCGTGCCTGAGTGAGGCGGTTCCGCCATTAGTTCCGAATTAATTAATTAGGACAGCGGAGAACGACAGGCCCCGGTGAGCCAAACACAATTATCTGTTTCAGCTCGGCGCCACACTGCACTTTGACAGGCACACCGTCTCAGAATCGATAGCATACAAACGCACAAGTCCTGCATCAGGGGTAATGAGATCAGTTGTTTGCATCGAGGTAGCTGGTTTGTGTCAGTATGTGTGCGTGTGTGCATGTGTGTGTGTGTGTGTGTGTATGTGTGTGTGTATGTGTGTGTGTGTGTGTGTGTATGTGTGTGTATGTGCGCGCATGTGTGAGCCTTGTTGCTTAACAGGGGCCATAGGTCATGATGCTGTGCATGTTTGATTCATTGGCCCTACTTCCAGGTAGACCACGCTGCATCATCATGAATCATTGGATTGGTTTAGGAATTTAATCCTCCTCATTTACATTTGAGCTGAATTTCGGCATGGTTCAATCTAGAAACTGATGATATGGCATATGCAGTATGTCTGTCAAACTAGAGGATGAACGTTATTATTCCAGAGTTCTGTTGCAGTTGAAGTGGGCTGTCTCTGTATTATCTAGTCACTGCTCTGTGGGTGCGCAGAGAGCATTAATAAATCCACCCCTCCCGTTGGCTGTGTGTAGGAGTTGAGAAATACCGGTAAGATATATTTGAGTTAGTCATTTCTAACACTATTCTTTTTATTTTGAAGCCTTGTTTGTTTGTTTGAGGATGCAAGACGCCTCCTATAGTAATCCTCCTTAGTAACACTAAAGGATGCTCAGCTAAAGATCCTCACCTACACATGTAAACAAGAGGGAAAAGAAAACAGCGGCATAATCTTGGTAAACACCTGGAAAGAACAGTCCCCCCCCCAGCCACCACCATCTTTCTTCTTCCTTTCTTTCTCTCTTGCTCTCTCTCGCTCTCTTTTGGTCTTTCTCTCTTTCTTTCTCCCTCTCTCTCTCTTTCTCTTTCTCTTTCTCCTTTCTCTGGAATCCAGATGGAACTGGCTCATCAGCTGGTGAGCTGGCCCGCAATGTTGAGATGCTTGTTTGTTTTATCACTGTCTTCCAGCTGACGTGATCACACAGCCTCTGCTGTGGCTTAGACAGCTCAGCTCCTCTTAGCCTTTCTCTCTGTCGCACAGTGGCATTTGCCCAGCAGGAGGAGGAGGTGGTGGTGGAGGACCAGAGGACTAGGAGGCTGAGGTAGAGGGGCTGCAGTCCCAGACACCTGCACCTTCGCCTGGGCTGCCAGTGTCAGCGCAGCCCCCTCCGGTCATGGTGGGAGTCGGGGAGTCTCTGGTCATCTCTTTCACACCTGTGCCATGTCAGGCCTTTGCAAATGGGTGCACTCAATGGTCTCACTCTTTCACTCTGTGCCACACACGCACACACACGCACACACACGCACACACACACACACACACACACACACACACACACACACACACACACACACACACACACACACACAGAGTGCTGGCCTCCCTGCTGAAAGAGGATTCTGAGATTGCTTTCAAGTGCAGCCCGCCCCGCCAAGAGTGTTTGTTTGCATGGTTTGCTAACTTGGAGCCAATTCCAAAGTATCAGTGTCGCATCTGTGCAGCTCTCATTTGGCCAAGGCTCTAAGGGTTTGTCTGCTTGTGTTTGTGTGTGTGTGTGTGTGTTAGAGAGAGAGAGCGAGAGAAAGCTTGTGAATGGTATGTGAGCTTGTATGAGTGCCTTTTCCTGCAGATGGAGCAGTTCATCGGTTAATGAGATGGATCTTTCTTTGTTCTTCTCTATGGTTGTGTGTGTGTGTGTGTGTGTGTGTGTGTGTGTGTGTGTGTGTGTGTGTGTGTGTGTGTGTGTGTGTGTGTGTGTGTGTGTGTGTGTGTTGTGTGAGGGCAACAGCAGTAGCCCGTTGGCACACTGGGACATCCTTGGGCAGCAGTTCAGTACTGTAGCTGTGCTGATGGGAGGTTAAGCAATGGTGGCTGCTCACTGGGGCAAAACTGACTCCGATTCTCTCATCTCCAGACCACAGGAGCAGCTCAACACCCCCAGATAGCACCAGATACCCCCCTCCCCCTCTACTCCTCCTCCTCCCCCTCTCCTCCTCCTCCTCCTCCTCCTCATCCTCCTCCTCATCCTCCTCCAGGTCTCTGCACCTGTTGGCCAGGTGCACCAGAGCTCCAACAGAGTCTGCCAATGCTGTTGGCAGTGTGTGACACACATACATAGAAGTGAATGAGGGAGACCCTCCTCTAATGATCAGGACTGCTCGCTCACCCACTCCAGACACACACACACACATACACACACACATTGCACACACACACCGATCACAGCACTGCTCATGCATGAACCACCCACACACACACACACACATACGCATGCACACACACACACACACACACACACACACACACACACACACACACACACACACACACACAGAAACAAGTAGAGAGCCACAGGCATTTGAAAGCTGTCATTGAGTTACCTTTTATTGGTAGCTGCCCATGTGCTAGTCTTGTTCATTCAGACTCTATTACATGTTTTATTACATGTTCTATTACATGGTCAATCTGCTGCTGTTCTTCTCTGTCCATCTCCTCTGGTCTTGCTTTCCTCCTCTGTCCTTCCTGCCTGTTTGTCTGTATGTATATGTTTTGCTTTTAGCCGTTCTGTCCTAATGCTTTCCCCTTTCCCTACTCTTTTGTCACATGTCAGTCTCTCCTCCTCCTCTTCCTCCTCCTCTTCCTCCTCCTACTCCACCTCTCCTTGTGTAGATTGCTGACTCCGCATAAATCCCTACAAATGAGTGCGGTAATTGCCTTAAAGTGCCAATTGAAAACCCACTCCCATGGGTCTGAGTTATACTGTACTAGGCTATTAGCCATTACACAACACCAGCAGCAAGAGAAACAGAGACACAGAGAGGGAGAGAGAGAGAGAGAGAGAGAGAGAAGAGAGAGAGAAATAGAGAGAGATAGAGAGAGAAAAAGAGAAAGATATAGAGAGAAAGAGAGCGAGGGAGAGAGAGAAAGAGAGAGAGAAAGAGAGAGAGGGTGAGGGAGGGAGAGACAAAGAGAGGGAGACTGAAGGAAAGTGAGTGGGAGTAAATGAGGGGAGAGAGGAAAGTAAAAGAGAGGTGGAGAGAGGAAAGAGAAGAGAATAAAGAAGAGAGGAGAGAGAGGTGGGAGCCATAAACAGAGAAAGCTGTTTGGGCAGGTGACTTGTTTTTACAGCGAAGGCACGCCTAATTGACGACAGCAATTATGATTTTACGGCCCAATATTTTATCACTCGTTTTAAAAAAAGGAGTAAACGGATGTGACTTTTTATATCCACCCATATGGTGTGTAAACCAGGGCTCTCTCTCTCTCTCTCTCTCTCTCTCTCTCTCTCTCTTTCTCTCTCTCTCTCCCTCCCTCCTGGCATGCTCAGAAGAGGCACACCAGGAGGAGGCAACGGCAGGAGAACAGGGTGTCTCAGCGGCCTCTGGTCTGGACGTTACTCACTCTCCACTAACTCCTCGCCTCACCCTGCAGTTTGCCTGTCAGCTTGCCCCGTCACATGTCACTGCTTTAGTGAGCACTTTAGCTCATTTCCACCTGAGCAATTCAATTTAGGCCAGTGACTGAATACATTTTCTCTCTCCAAAAAGCCCCACCAGCTCAACGTGTCTCTCGCATCTCTAGTCCTCATGATAAGATCTGTGCATTTTCTCTGCTGCAGCTCGGCAGAGTCAGAGTTCACTGACTTTGAAGGAGAGGCTTAAAATGGAGAACCTTAAGGTTCATGGCAACTGTTTTTTTTTTTTAGTTCTGCCTTACTTAGTTCTGGTACTCCCTCAAACATCACACATCAGTCTAGATGTGCGTTTCCATGGTGTTCCCCGTGTGGATCAAGTGTCTAATTGAGGACAGATGGAGAGCCACTGGTACTGGGTGACTAATTGCAGTGCTCGCTTAAAGTGGGATCCTGTAGGTAATGGAAGCTGGCACTGGCTGGCCTGTACAGGGATGTTTGTTCCATTACAGCCCTGACACACACACACACACACACATACACACACACACACACACACACACACACACACACACACACACACACACACACACACACACACACACACACACACACACACACACACACAAACACACACTTTCTGTATTTTTCTCAAGCCAGTGTTTGTTTTTAGTTTATCCTCATTACACTGCCAACAACATTTCAGACAACTCCACTTAATAGAGAGAGAGAAAAATACGTGTCCTGAAATGTTGCATCAGCCACTCAGTCCAGCCAAAATGAGACTCTATTAATCAGGGAAGGGGCGGGAGATCACCTCAGCGGCCGAGAGAGCTGGACTCTCCTCACTCTTTTCGTAAAAAAATTTGGGAAGTACATTTTTGGAGAGAATTCTGTCAACAGATTATGAATATTATTAACATCAAAATAAGGATGAACTTTTAAAGGAACACGCCACCCAAAATCAGTAGTGATATATGTTCTTACCGTAACTTTCACGAGTTGAGTCGTACCTCTCCCGCGTCGGTAGGTGCACTCAAACGCTCTGTCGCGCAGCGCGAATGTGTTAGCATGTTGCTATGCTAGCGGGCTCTGCCGTGGCCGTAGAGAGAGGCACATAGCAGTATTCAAACACCTCCACGTTTTACCTACTTAAATACAGTTGCACGAGTAGTTGATGAAAAATGTTAGGGCACACAACATGAAATGTGACGATTTTCCAAGCGAATAAACATGAGAACTACAATGTGTGGCGCAATAGCACTTGGGAGTACTTTGACCTAGCGTGGTAATATTATTAACACCTAATTGTAGATCCTATCCACCACAGAGTTTAGAATCCATGCTGGATCGACCCTCAGCCTCTCCCTCCCCTCTGAGCGAGAGAGGCACACACACTAGAGATGCGCTGATGGGCTATTATTTCAACCATAACTGCATAGCAAAACTTATCATCCATCAGCCATCCATCAGCACCAAAGTTTGTTGACCAATTTTCAAAACTACACCTGCCCACCATCCGCTGGTTGTTTTAATGTAGGCTATATGGGTGATGCAGCGCTGCTGACGTGAGGCTAGAAAGCCCTTGCCTGTTCTAGAAAGACTGATCTAATGCAGCAAATATATTAAAAGGCAAAAGTCGTACATTGGCTAGGCCTATCCCCAGAATATCAGCAGCAAACTCAGTCTCTGTCGCGCAAAACAGTCTCCAAATAAAACGCACATCGGCCTGTTGCCTATTCTGCCAGCTTGTGACAATATATCGTCCAAAATGCTTGATTGCATTGCATTCTCCACATTTTTAGCTACATTTTCATGTACCACATCAGCATTTTTGTTCAGTGAATCTTTTGTAAATTGCTTTACAATTACCGTCGGGCCTATAGGCCTATTGCCTGGCTTGCCTCAGCTTCGGTCACGTCCTTTTACAATTTTATCATTGTAATAAAAAACGCAATTTGCCACATAATTTCAGCATGCTCCTGGCCTACTAATTAATGCCTATTGTACTTTATTTTTTGCAAAAACAAAGAAATCCTTGATAAAATAACAAGTCATTCACATTATAGGCTACTTTACACACTGTTATGTCAGGTTGACTGACAAGCCTGTTCTGAAGACTCCCATTCATTTTGACTGCACGAGCGTGTCTTTTTCAGACAGACATCGCAATTCATTTTATAGCAGGCCATCGGACAAATATGACGCCTCGATATTAAAGAAACTCCGACTCCATTCATTGTTGTCCACCGCACAATAATGCAACGTGCATGTTCACATTTTTAGTAACAACCGCCAAACTTGCTTGCTTGCCTTACACATCTAAGTTTTCCGACTATTTTTCTTACCTTCTTTTTCCGCTGTGGATGTTAGTGAGTTTGTAG
>NW_027468859.1:19497955-19500455 GCF_046254945.1 Alosa pseudoharengus | reverse complement strand
GTGTGTGTGTGAGTGTGTGTGTGTGTATAGAGATGATTTGTAATGTGCCTCAGTAAATACAGCAGGCTTGTGGTGCTCCAGATTACTCTCATAATGGGCTGTGAAAGTTGCCATAAAAAGTCCAATGTAATAAGGCCGAGCTGCTGGAGGCATGAGACACACTCATTACAGTGGAGCGACAAACGCGACGCATGGGACACGACATGACACTATTGATGCTAAACGCGCACACACACACACACACACACACACACACACACACACACACACACACACATATAACACACACACACACACACACACACACACACACACACACACACACACACACACATATAACACACACACACACACACACACACACACACACATATAACACACACATACACACACACACACACACACACATATAACACACTCACACACACACACACACATAATACACACACACACACACACATATAACACACACACACACACACACACACACATATAATACACACACATACAGTACACACACACACACACATATAGCACACACACACACACAAACATGCACGCTTACCACACTACAGTGTTTCAAGAGGTATGGTTGTCATTCTGAATCTCTCACTCACTCTCTGTTTGTAGCTGTTAGTGTTTTCATTCTTTCTGTCTTCTTCTTCTCTCTCAGTTGCTTTATTAACATGACTGTATGTGTTGCCAAAGCTATTGTTAAATACAACATAACATACATACTGTACAACAACATAAGACCATATGACAAAAAAAAAACAGAAAATACATAAGGAGAGGTGGGTACATCAGTGTGGGGTGGACATAAAATCATAACATAATTTCATAACAACAGACTGGGCAGTCCAGTACCAGGCAGGGGGAGGAGGAGGAGGAAAGAGACAGGCAAGCTAGCCATTTATTTCATATTGCGCGCACATTTTTTTTTTTTAATGTATTGGGAGTTGGGGGCCTGTGCCCCAGCAAAGCTCTAGGTCTAGAATCACCCCTGAGTGTGTGTGTTTTATTTTTATTTTATTTGTGTGTGTGATTATGTGTATGGGAATAGGTGCACATTTCTGTGTGTCCGTACATGTGTTTGGTGTGTGTGTGTGTTTTATTTTTATTTTATTTGTGTGTGTGATTATGTGTATGGGAATAGCTGCACATTTCTGTGTGTCCGTACATGTGTTTGGTGTGTGTGTGTGTGTGTCTGTGCATGTGTTTGTCAAAACAAGTCAAGTCGGCTTTATTGTCAATTTCTTTACATGCACTGGTCATACAAAGAATTGAAATTTTGTTTATTACTTTCCCATGCAGACATAGACATACTTTAAATACAGACATAGACATACTTTAGACATAGACATAGCCATAGACAATAAAAAAATAAAAATATACAGACATACCACATACAGACATTAAAGTGCGAGACTGAAATATAGAACATACTGTATATCAAAATATAGAAATATAGAACATATATATAAAAAAAATAGAGGTAGTTGTGTTGTATATTTACATAGTCCTAGCGTAACCTTCTGACAGAGTAGTAGCAGCAGCATTGTGGCAGAGTGATAAATAACATTGATAACATTTACATGAAGTTTAAACTTGTGCTTGTGTGTACTGTATATTTACATTGATATGCAGTCATTTCAAGTATATCAGGCTTGATATGAAGCAGCAACACGTTAGGCTGCGCAGTCACAGTGCAGTTCCACAGGGCGGTCCTGGGGGGGGTGTTGGGGGGGGTGTTGTTTTAGGTTAGACAGGATCCTAGGTTCCTGGCTGGCTGGTGGGTGGGGGGGCTGTCAGTGATGGGAGAGTGGGTAGAGTGTTCAGCATCCTGATTGCTTGGTGGATGAAGCTACTTGCAAGTCTGGTGGTGCGGACTTGCAAGGGGGGGGGTTAGGGTAGACAGGATCCTAGGTTCCTGGCTGGCTGGTGGGTGGGGGGGCTGTCAGTGATGGGAGAGTGGGTAGTGTGTTCAGTATCCTGATTGCTTGGTGGATGAAGCTACTTGCAAGTCTGGTGGTGCGGACTTGCAAGTAGCTTCATCCACCAAGTTTGTGGATGTGTGTGTGTGTGTGTGTGTGTGTGTGTGTGTGTGTGTGTGTGTGTGTGTGTGTGTGCATATATTTGTGATATGGGTGTGTCTGTGTTTGCACTTGAATGTGTCCATATTTGTGTGTGTGTGTGTGTGTGTGTGTGTGTGTGTGTGTGTGTGTGTGTGTGTGTGTGTGTGCATATATTTGTGATATGTGTGTGTCTGTGTTTGCACTTGAATGTGTCCATATTTGTATGTGTGTGTGTGTGTGTGTGTGTGTGTCAGATGACTAACTATCTCCGCAGCAGCACCACCAGATTGGGTGGTTCAAACAGCGAGTGCATGAGGGTGATGAAAAAAAAAGGAAAAGGGAGGACAGGTGAGGGAGAACAGGTGAGGGAGGACAGGTGAGGGAGGACAGGTGAGGGAGGACAGGTGAGGGAGAACAGGTGAGGG
>NW_027468859.1:19490455-19492955 GCF_046254945.1 Alosa pseudoharengus | reverse complement strand
AATAGCCTAGATGCATGCTTAGCATTTTGTGATCATTAAGGCTACTTTCACAAACTCTTAGTCAGCTGTCCTATGATTTACCAATACAGGCGATATTTGTAACATTTATTTTGTATTTGGCCTGTTATGAAATCATGTGGAACAATTTAAACACACTGTAAAACGTAAAGCCCAAATTTGGAGACATCCATGCATGTCGAAATGTACTGCAAATTCAAAACTGGATTACTCTGGAATGGCTAACTGTACAGGGGACTGCTTTACACTTTTGTGTTCGGTAAGGTCTGCTGTTTATTCTGATATATGGTTTGTCATGTGTTAAAAGAGGGGTTCGTGAAGTATTCCACCGAGATGAATGGGTAGGGAGATCATGGGACGCAAAACCTTCAGTAGAATGTATGATTAAATTGAATTATATTATTGACTTTTCTCGCGAACCGTTCGACACAGCAATTATCGGCTAACTTCGTTTAAAAGCTGAGAAAAAGCTCTTTCACGTGATACTTGTGATGTCTGTGTGATGAATAGGCTACTTCGCGAGTAGTTCAACTGCGAAGAATGGGTGAATTTGGACGCACTTTCTTGCGCTGTCACTTTCTCCACTGCGTAAAAGACTAAATTAATTTGCGCTGTGAATGCTAAGATTATTTTGACAGACCACAGGTTAAATAAAAATAGCTATTAGTAGGACGCAAAGCAGAATATTGAAAGAACGGGGCACGAAGGCCACCATGGCCTGTAAACCTCTGATTTTCAAAGGGGCCTCACGGCCAATGCAAGGGGCTACGACGGCCATGGCCGTCGTGGCCGCCGTGAAATTCCTACCCTGAGTACAGCCCTGTATTTATGCAACAGCACAATGCTGAAGGCTAAAGCACACAAAGGACTGAGTGAGAGAAAGGGCTGTGAGTGTTGTGGGTGTCTGTATTTGTGTAGTGTGTGTGTGTGTGTGTGTGTGTGTTCTAATCTGTTCATTCTCTACCCACAGCAACTGTTTGAGCAGAAAATGAACAAAATGTCCAGGCAAATTATTATCATAGATAGAATGGGATAAAAAGGGATGTATCAAAATTGCTTAAGGGAAATTCATTGTCAGTATGCCCTCAACACACACATATTAAAAGTCAGTGTGTAGTGTAGTGTAGCATAAGTATGATTCAGTAGTTTAAAACTGTCTCTCATAAAGCTGAGTCACCCTACTATAGGCTTTAGGCCATAATTAGAGTCTATATATTAACTTAAGTGCTGCACTTGTCTTGTAGAACATCTCAAAAGTAGGCCAAATACACCAAGCAATCGTATTAGTGATGTGATCAATCTCAAAACTACACGTTACATTGCTTATGCAGAACCCTTAAAATCTAGTCAAACAGGTGAAAAATAGTTGGCGGTTTAATGAGTGGCTGGACTTTGGCCCAGTTCTAAGATGTGGAAGTGCCGTGAGGAAAAGAGGAAAAAAAAAACATTAGTGTTAACCCATTTTCAACACCTTTTGATTACTCTGACCCGTGAAAGCCATTTCACTGCAGCCTCAAGCTTGCAATCTCTTCCATGAAGAAAAGCACAGTCCCAAGCTGCTGTTGAGGTGTACAGTAATTCATCATGTAGAGGCGTGACATATGACATATGTGGATGGTCTGTATATTATAATATATACAGACATAAATATCAGACAGAAACAGAGAGGTCAAACCAGTAAGGCTTGGAAGAGAAGCAAATAGAACTTGAGAATGTAAAGTGGAAATCCTCAGTGGATTCTGAGCTTGTCAGTGTTGTGATGTTGCTGCTCTATATATTCACTTCATTTTATTCTCAGTGTGTGTGTGTGTGTGTGTGTGTGTGTGAGAGAGAGAGAGAGGGGGGATTTTTTCAATTTTCAGAACACTGAATAACTTAACCTTGACCCAGATTGTGCCAAAGTAGGACTGTGTGGTTGTTTTCCTTGAGGGGTCTCTGGTCCATAGTGGCCCTCACTATCCCACCTCTCTCTCTCTCTCTCCTTCTTTCTTGCTCTGATTCCACCCATACACTGAGTGAACTCAAAACGTCAACGAATGACCCATTGCATTGAATGAACGGTTGTGTTCACCTTGATGAGCTGTTAACAGCAGTAGTACTGTAGATCCATAGCTTAAAACCTATACATACACACATACATACCGGTACATGAAACATATCAAGTCTCGCACTCATTCAGAATGAGGAACACAAATCTGCAGTCAGACACACCTACAGATCCATAGATAGTCAACCAGAAGTCACACACACACACACACACACACACACACACACAGAGACACAAACACAGAGACACAAACACAGACACAGACACACACGACACAGACACAAGCACAAACACACACACAGACACAGACACAGACAGGAGACAGTATCAGAGACATCAGAGTGTTAGGGATGTTAAGTCCCGGCCGCAGGCACACAAATCTGATTCATGTAAGCCAACGCCACTTAGTGAGCCGAGTGGATAGCTGGCGTTGGC
>NW_027468859.1:19480455-19485455 GCF_046254945.1 Alosa pseudoharengus | reverse complement strand
TGTGGGTGGTGTGTGTACTGTATAAAGTACTATTCAATGATAATATCTCACAGTACATGTCGGGTGGTGTGTGTATAAAGTCCTATTCAATGATAATATGTCACAGTACATGTGGGTGGTGTGTATAAAGTACTATTCAATGATAATATCTCACAGTACATGTGGATGGTGTGTGTATAAAGTACTATTCAATGATAATATCTCACAGTACATGTGGATGGTGTGTGTATAAAGTACTATTCAATGATAATATCTCACAGTACATGTGGATGGTGTGTGTATAAAGTACTATTCAATGATAATATCTCACAGTACATGTGGTTACAGTGGCACAGTTCTTCAGACCCATTTGTCAGGTGTTGACCCGGGCCGTGACTTCACCTGTCCACTCAGGCATACCTCAACTCTGCAGCAGGACTTGTGCTGTACTTTAGGTTTATGTTCTGACATTGTTACTCAACCTTTCGTGACAGATCCAGACAGAGTATAAAAGAGTGTAGAAGGTTCCTATTTCAGTTTGACCTCATGGTTTGACAGTATTGCTACATTATACCACAGGAAGTATTTAAGTAAAACATGAAAAGAAGTGCTGAAAATGGCCAGGGCTGACCCAGGGGTGATCACATTTATCTGTGTCAGTTGTGAGTCCAGTCAGCACTTTGTGTGGAGCGAAGCTTTAGAAATAGTGTTTAACGCGGTGGTTAAATTGGCTGTCAGATTTAATATCAGAAATGTCTCAAAATGCCACAAAAAGGATGCAGGTCAGTAATGTATAATTCAAGCTAGTGTACACACACACACACACACACACACACACACACACACAGCATATCACAACACATTGAGCCGTGTGTACAAACAGAATTCTTTGCAATCCTATGGCTCCCTGACACACAGCACCCTGGGGCTGCTCCAATTACACACAGCACAGTCCTCCATTCACCTCTTCCTGTTTCTCTTCTCCTTTGGCCTCCTCTTCAGGTCAACACAGAGGGCTTGTAGTTGTGGTTGTATGTTTACAATTTCCCATATATCTGCTTCTCTTTTCTCCTCGGATCCTCTCTCCTCTCCTCTCCTCTCTTCTCCTCTCCTCTCCTTTCCTCTCTTCTCCTCTCCTCTCCTCTCTTCTCCTCTCCTCTCTTCTCCTCTCCTCTCCTCTCCTTTCCTCTCTTCTCCTCTCCTCTCCTCTCCTCTCCTCTCTTCTCCTCTCCTCTCCTTTCCTCTCTTCTCCTCTCCTCTCCTCTCCTTTCCTCTCTTCTCTTCTCCTCTCCTCTCCTCTCCTTTCCTCTCTTCTCCTCTCCTCTCTTCTCCTCTCCTCTCCTGTCCTCTCTTCTCCTCTCCTCTCCTCTCCTCTCTTCTCCTCTCCTTTCCTCTCTTCTCCTCTCCTCTCCTTTCCTCTCTTCTCCTTTCCTCTCTGTTCCTCTCCTCTCCTCTCCTTTCCTCTCTTCTCCTCTCCTCTCCTCTCCTCTCCTTTCCTCTCTTCTCCTCTCCTCTCCTCTCCTCTCTTCTCCTCTCCTTTCCTCTCTTCTCCTCTCCTCTCCTCTCCTCTCCTCTCTTCTCCTCTCCTCTCCTCTCTTCTCCTCTCCTCTCCTCTCCTCTCCTCTCTTCTCCTCTCCTCTCCTTTCCTCTCTTCTCCTCTCCTCTCCTCTCCTCTCCTCTCCTCTCCTCTACTCTCTCCTCTTCTCCTCTCCTCTCTCCTCTTCGGTCTTTCCTCACCGTTTCTCCCATATCTGCACCATCTTTTCCCTTCATCTTTCTCTCTTCTCTTTCTCCCCTTGTCTCTTTTCCTCTTTTCGGTCCTCTTCACTTCTTCCCTTCTCTTTCGCTCTTTTCCTCTTCTGTCCTCTCTCACTCCTTTTTCGTCTCCTCTCTTTCCGCTTCTCCTCTGATAATAAATGACTCAAGACAGCAGCATGAATCCAATCAGAGAGAGGCGGGCTGACCTCGGGGCAGCAGTGAAAAAGCAAGAGAGAGAGAGAGAGAGAGAGAGAGAGAGAGAGAGAGAGAGAGAGAGAGAGAGAGAATGAAAAAGTAAATAAAAGAGACAGAGAGAGAGAGAGAGAGAGAGAGATGGAGAGGAGACTATAGGAGGTTATATCAGTGGACAGTCGCCCCTGGACATCCTCCACTTTAATTGGATTGTTGTGTTATGGGAAAGTGTGTTCCTCAGGAGTTTGAGGCCTTAAACTGGGCCTTGCCTGGAGCCAAGTGAACACACACACAGAGACACAGACAGACAGACACACACACACACACACACACACACACACACACACACACACACACACACACACACACATACGCATACACACACACACACACACACACACACACACACACACACACACACACACGCATATACACACACATAGACAGACAAACACTCACACATCACTGGAGGGATGTATAAAGCGGTAAAAGGCGCTGGTGTGTGTCCTCTATCATCTTAAGTGGCTTTCATGCTGTGAAGGGCACAGGGACTGACTTACTGCCTTGCTGAATGCTGTCACACACTTTACATTGCAGCACTCTGGAGTGGGTGCAAATGCCGTAGCTAACTTTGAAATGCACGGACATCGCTATACACACACATGGACATATGAAAGTACACACACACACACACACACACACACACACATACACACACACATACGCAGAGTTAAGCTCAATACCACTGCACACACAGGACACACACACACACACACACACACACACACACACACACACACACACACACACACACAGACACACACACACGCACACACACACACACACACACACACAGACACACAGACACACACACACAAGGCTCTGTTTGAGTAAAAGCTTGTGGGGTTTCAAATGTTCTGGTTATTCAAGAATGTGGCGTCAGTCATAGAGAGGAGATGTAGAGGAGAAGAAAGAGAAGACATGAAAAGAGAGAGAAAAGCACAGGCAGAAATTCACAGAAAAGAACGAATGCAAAAACAAATAAAAAAGGTGGAAAGAAACAGAGAAGAGGAAAAAAAGTCAAAGCAAAAAGAAAAAGGAACAGGACTAAAAGAAAGCATTAAGAAAAGACTGAAAGAAAAAAAGAAAGAAAAAAGAAAAGAAAGAAAGAGAGTGAAACAATGAAAAACACAGACACAATGTGAGTGGGACTGTGTGTGGATGGTGGCTCGTTGAGTGGTGTGGTGGGATGGGAGCATCTGGGCCAGGCAGGGTCGGGTGTGAGCGTCTGCGTCTGCCTTGGTCTCTCTCCGAGGTGTCTGGCAGGCGGCGTGGCTGGGTTGGCAGCTCCAGACTGTGCCAGGCCGCTTCCACGCTCCACACTGAGGTAGTGAGCTGATGTGGCTGGCAAACCCACGCGCCTCAACACCGGGTGGTGACGAACAGAGGAAATCAGAGGTCGTGTTTGTCACAGGAGAAGAATGTCTGTGTGTGTGCGTGTCTGTGTGTGCGTGTCTGTGTGTGTGTGTGTGTGTGTGTGTGTGTGTGTGTGTGTGTGTGTGTGTGTGTGTGTGTGTGTTTGGGAGGGGGGTAGGTTTGGCAAAGAAACCTACTCTGGCAACTAGAGGCAGTGGGTGTGTTATGTAATGTCTTTGTGCATTTAGGTTTGCCTGTATGTGAGAGGTAGAGAGAGATAAGGTATTTGTATGCAAGCGGGAAGAATTCCATGTTTGTGTGTGTGTGTGTGTGTGTGTGTGTGTGTGTGTGTGTGTGTGTGTGCGTGTGTGTGTGTGTGCGTGTGTGTATGTGTGTGTGTGTGTGTTTGTGTTTGTGTGTGTGTGTGTGTGTGTGTGTGTGTGTGTGTGTGTGTGTGTGTGTGTGTGTGTGTGTGTGTGTGTGTGTGTTTCTGTTTATGTGTGTGTGTGTGTGTGTGTGTGTGTGTGTGTGTGTGTGTGTGTGTGTGTGTTTGGTGGATTTGTCAGGAAGCTGGTGTTTGACTATAGATTTCACTGAGGCGATTTGAGTCATCGGCCATTAATGGATGGATCATGGATGGATGGATGGATCTGTGTTGTTTCCTGTCCCTGTGATAGAGATGGGGAGAGAGGTAGAGAATGGTGGGAAGAGAGATAAAAGGCAGGAGAGATGGAGCAGAACAGTATGTGTTTCATCTATCCAGGAGAGCTTTTTTCCAGCTCACTAGTCTGCATTATTGCAACTGTGTGTGTTTGTGTGTGTCTATGTTTGTGTGTGCATGTGCGTGTGCGTATATGTGTGTGTGAGAGAGATAAAGAAAATAAGTGTGTCTTTGATGATTTGATATTACAAGCCGCCTGGAAGTGTCCCCTCCATCTTAACTCCCCAATATCACACATAAACACACAACAAATTGAGATGGAAGCGTGTTGCCCTTTGAAGTGGAAATAAAATAGGCTACATATTTTTCTGGGTGTGCAAATTCATTTCAACGATCTAGAATTGCCATATTAGCGTTATGCATCATCATTGTTTATCAAATCAGTTTTTTTGGGCATATGTGACAATATTACATTTTTTATCTCCTTTGCCAGTCACATGTTGAAACACTTTTGATTGGATGGGCCTGCTGTCAATCTGACCGGCACTGGCACTTATGTAACCTCGCCACGGATACAGACCATAATTCAGCCCTCGCTACTGATACAGACCATAATTCAGCACACTGCTTCATATCTTAATGAATACTGGATACTGTTAAAAAAACATAATGTCTTTATAATATTTATAATATGCATATTTGATTTTAATTCTACCTTCCACCACCCCCTGAAATCCTCCACTGGATTAATTGAGTGTGTGTGTGTGTGTGTGTGTGTGTGTGTGTGTGTGTGGTATGTGTGTGTGTGTGTGTGTGTGTGTGTGTGTGTTGATACAATATTAATGAACTAGTATTCTGTCATTTTCATTCCACATGTTCACTGGCTAAACTGGATGAAGAGTCTGTTAGTTTAAAAGTCTCAGCAGTTGCAGGCCTGCTGTGTGGAAAATGATGACATAGGTGGTAACATCTTGTCAGTATACACACACACACA
>NW_027468859.1:19470455-19475455 GCF_046254945.1 Alosa pseudoharengus | reverse complement strand
TATGGCTATTATGGCATGGCTATTATGGCATGGCTATGTATGGCATGGCTATGTATGGCATGGCTATTATGGCATGGCTATGTATGGCATGGCTATTATGGCATAGCTATGTATGGCATGGCTATTATGGCATGGCTATTATGGCATGGCTATGTATGGCATGGCTATTATGGCATGGCTATGTATGGCATGGCTATTATGGCATGGCTATGTATGGCATGGCTATTATGGCATGGCTATTATGGCATGGCTATTATGGCATGGCTATTATGGCATGGCTATGTATGGCATGGCTATTATGGCATGGCTATGTATGGCATGGCTATTATGGCATGGCTATTATGGCATGGCTATTATGGCATGGCTATTATGGCATGGCTATGAGACATATGGAAAGAAGGTGAGGAGAGCTGTGCAAGTGGGGGACTCAGTGTATGAGCCACTGTACTGCCTCCTAGCTTGATGTGTGTGTGTGTGTGTATGTGTGTACAGTATGTGTGTGTGTGTGTGTGTGTGTACAGTATGTACAGTATGTGTGTGCGTGTGTGTGTGTTTGTGCTTGTATCTGTGCACTTGTCTGTGTGTGTGTGTGTGTGTGTGTGTGTGTGTGTGTGTGTGTGTGTGTGTGTATACAGTATGTGTGTGTGTGTGTGTGTGTTTGTGTGTGTGTTTGTGTGTGTGTGCATATGTGTGTGTGTGTGTGTGTGTGTGTTTGTGCTTGTATGTGTGCACTTGTCTGTGTGTGTGTGTGTGTGTGTGTTGTGTGTGTGTGTGTGTATACAGTATGTGTGTGTGTGTATTTGTGTTTGTGTGTGTGTGCATATGCGTGTGTGTGTGTGTGTACCAGTGTTGGGAACATTACTTTAAAAAAGTAATTAGTTATAGTTACCCACTACTTGTTCCAAAAAGTAAGTTAGAGTTAGTAACTGAATTAGTCTATGATAAGAGTAACTTGTTACCAGGTAAAGTAACTATTTGCGTTACTGTTAAAAAAAAAAGTTGCTATATGTCAAATAATTTGGACTTTTTGAGCAGCCAGTTGAAATAAGTAGAACAGACAGGTGTTTGTAGGCTACATAACTTTCAAAATGTATTAGATAGATAGATAGATAGATAGATAGATACTTTTTTGATCCCCAAGGGGAAATTCAAGATATTGCACATTGACAGACCTATGGTTGACTTCAGCCTGTGTGTCATAGGTTTTTGTTGTGAGGCAGAAAGATCTAGCTTTTGCTGCTTGGAGGACTTTGCTCCGAGTCCTTCTTTGCTAGTGGATGGCGAGCTATCATCTGTGGCGGAGGTATCAGTGTTTTTTGGCCACTAGCTTTAGATGCGTGTGTGAGATGCTTCATTAAATTAGAGCTGCTCACAACGGATGTCGACAAAGTCTTCGCTCCTGGACATAATGTACACATTACATGCACGTTCTTGCCTTTGACCACAATGAATTTGAAGTAGTGCTTATATCTGCCAACTTTTCATCATTGGACTGCTCCTGACATCTGCTGTTTCGTCGAATCTCTTTTAGCTGTTGCGTGTGTGTGTGTGTGTCATGCGTGGCAAGTGTGTAAAAACACTGGCTCTGATTGGCTATCATGAAACATGACTCTGCCTCAGCCAATTATAATAGCCTACGTCGTTATTAACCCACCTCCTCACTAGCTGTGAGCCAGGGGTGTGTTTGGATTACACAGTTTATTCAATCAATGCATAGTAACGCACCGCATTTAACGTCCAGTAACGTTAACGCCGTTGTAACGACGGGAAAAGTAATCAGTTAGATTACCCCGTTACTGAAAAAATAACGTCGATACCTAACGCCGTTCTTTTAAACGGCGTTATTCCCAACACTGGTGTGTACAGTATGTGTGTGTGTGTATTTTGGCCCATGTAAAAGGTCAGGGAAATGGTAGGACCTCTGGCTCTTCCTCCGGGCGCAGACTGTGGTCCTCCTGTAGAAGCTGAACAGTGGGCACGATGTGGTGGCCCACTGACACGCCTGCTCTGTTAGTCTGTTTGTTTGTGTGTTTGTTTGTTTGTTTGTTTTATTGTCATCGCCAACGTCAATAAGGGAAACAGTTTAAGGTCAGCTCCCCTCCCAAACAGTGGAGAAGTGAATAGAAAAGAGGCGGGGTAGGAGAAAGAGAGAGGAAGGCAAGAAGAGAGGGATGGGAGAAGATGATGAGAGAGAAGAGCATAGAGGAAGCAGACCAAAATACAGAACTGCTATGGTGCACTTAGATAAGATCGACTACAAAACTGCTGCTTATGGATTGGCGTCAAATAGTGCTCTCACAACAACCACGTCGTTATATTAAATAGGCTAACATCCCTCTAAGGTGGCCTTCAAGCTAGCAAAATAGTGCTTTGAAAGCATTTGTTTTGCTGGAATGACAAAGAGGTAGCAAGAGGGCAACATTACAGAGACTGACAGGTACGATGGTAGGAACACAGCGGGAAAAAAGTTAAAATATGTGAAAAACCTGGAAAAAACAGGAGATGACACGTATGAGAGAGAGGATTGTTAGTGAATTGATAAATATAGAGATTGACACCTGCATAGACTATTCATGCCTCTACACAAGCAGATCATTATTAATTTAAGGTTAGTTGGAGTTGAAAGGCTTTTAGCGTCATGGCAACAAATGAACAGTTACAAAAGGTGTGTCAGCTCAGATACATCCCGACAGAAAAAGGCAAAAAAGTTATTATTTCTAAGTGTGAACTTCATGAAATACAATGTAACGGTTTAAGGAAAGCAAATAGCCTCATAAGGACAATGGTTACAAATGCTCCACATTAAGTAAATGAGATTTTAGAGAAATTGCTTTGTCCAACAATGCCCCTTAGCTATTCTGAATTCACTGTAACCTACAGCCTCCTTGAGCATATTTCACACCTCTAACAGACATCTGATTTTGTTGGCGGACACAATTTATAATTATTCAATTGTCCCAGGCTCAAGACATCTTCTGCCACATTTAGCATTTTCTCAAAAATGCATTCTAGTTTACTTTGATTATGTCCTACAGGGAGATGGACAGAGAGAGGGAGAGAGAGAGAGAGAGAAAGAGAAAGAGAAAGAGACAGAGAGAGAGAGAGAAGGCAATTAGAATAGCACTGTAAAGACACTAAATCAACATCAACATCACTCCAGTGTAATGTAATCCATTTGAGGAATGCTTTGCAATAGGGGAATTTGATGTTTGTGTTCCCTGTTTGTCAGGCTGGCGGATAGACACTAGACACTAAACACAGCTGATGGGAATGACAACCAGCCCTCAGGGTATTGGGCAGCTCTGTGCCTTGGACAAACTGTGTCTTGTAAAGAAGCCACCTAGACCGACAGCACTATCTCTCATACAAAACACACACACACACACACACACACAAACACACACACACACACACACACACACACACACACACACACATACACATACACATACAAATCTACATACACAAACACACAAACACATACTCAAACACACACATACAAAACACAAACACATACTGTACACATACACATACACATACACATACACATACACATACACATACACATACACATACACATACACATACACATACACATGCACATGCACATACACACATACACATTCACATACACATACACATACACATACACATACACATACACATACACATACACATACACATACACATATACACATTCACAAACAAAACACACACATACACATTCGCAAACACATTTGCAAACACATACACATACACATACACATACACATACACATGTACACATACACATACACATACACATGCATACTCATACACATACACATACACATATACATACACATACACATACACATACACATACACATACACATACACATACACATACACATACACATACACATACACATACACATACACAAACACAAACACACACAAACACATACACATACACATGTATATACGCACAAACATATTCACATATATGCATTGCGCTCACATACACATGCATATGGATCCACACACAAGACTTGTGTGTGCTGATCTGTTTAATGTGTAGGCAGTGATGGCACGGTCATGATGGCTTGTGCTATAAGTGTGTTTATATATTCACAAACATTGGTGGACATTTCTTCCTTGTGAATTTAAGGAGTTGTGCTGTTGGGCATTTAGTTGATCAGCCACACAGTGGGTGGACAGTGGGTTGTAGGATTCTCTTTCTCCTAACAGGTGCAATCAGTGTTGTCCATGAATAATATTTGGTTTGTTTTTAACACCACCACACCAAAACTCATAAATGCTGGCTATAACTATGGTGATCAGTATAATGGCAATTTTGCTGAAATTTAGCTCATAAATGCAAAGAAGGCTCACAGAAGAGAATGGCTGTGTCTGGCCATCTAAGGTGATGATGGCGGCTGCGCTGGGCATGCCGGCTAGCGCTGTCCTAGTAATTGCGGCTGACGGCTAATCTCTATCAGTCCAAACGAGCGCCGGCCACTAATGAGGAATAAATATGGATGAGGGAGCGCCGGCATCAGTGTGACTGCAAACACAACAGACACCTCACACTCATCCCTCACACTGAGCTCATTGGACACCAGGGGGAGAGAGGGAGAGATGGAGGCAGAGAGAGGGAGAGATGGATGGAGAGAGAAAGGGAGGGAGAGAGAGGGAGAGAGAGGGAGAGATGGAGGGAGAGAGGGAGAGATGGAGGGAGAGAGAGGGAGAGATGGAGGGAGAGAGAAATGGAGGGAGAGAGGGAGAGATGGAGGGAGAGAAAAATGGAGGGAGAGAGAGGGAGAGATGGAGGGAGGGAGAAATGGAGGGAGAGAGAGGGAGAGATGGAGGGAGAGAGAAACGGAGGGAGAAATGGAGGGAGAGATGGAGGGAGAGATGGGGAGAGATGGAGGGAGACAGAGGGTGAGAGAGATGGATAGAGAGTTGGAGGGAGAGAGAAAGTGAGGAAAGAGGGAGGGGAAGTTTGATAGATATATATA
>NW_027468859.1:19452955-19465455 GCF_046254945.1 Alosa pseudoharengus | reverse complement strand
ACCATCGCTTTTCGTTTTGATCTGTAGCCCCCCCGCTGGACTGGACCCCCCGAAAGGAGGGTAGGGCAGACACAGTTTTCTGTGAATATCTTGAGAACCGTAGGGCCTAGGATGACCAATTTTTTGCATATGTTTGCCTCCAGGGGTCATGTAAACCCATTCCATAAACAGATACACACGCACACACATACATTCACAGTAATCCTACGTATGACACATACTCACACAGTAGATATATATACACATGCATGCACATGCACACACACAGGCACATAAACAGGCAAACACACACATGCACGCACACACACCCACCCACACACACATAAACATAAACATGTACACGCACACATGCACCCAATTCAAGAATTTCTCAGAATTATGAACATGTATAAAATGGATATTACATGTGAAATCTATGAACTAATCATGTTTTGGTACTTGTTGTCTAGCAGATACCAGTGAGAATTGAGTGTGCATAATGCAATTTAGTGAGACAGTTAGAATCATATATGCCTTTCAGCGTGACTTATTTTTGTGGAAAACATGTGCTGGACTGGGCGGCGGTCATATTTTGTACCGCTCTGCGGTACATCTAGTTTTGTACATTTGTTTGTGTATGTCTTGGTGTCATGGGTACGCTGGCGACTACACCACTCCGTCTGGCATCTTGGTAACACTTTACTTGACAGTATCGACATAAGAGTGACATGACACTGTCATGAACACATGACACTGTCATGACACATGAACTCTAACCCTAACCCTAACCCTAACCTCTAACCCTAATCCTAACCCTAACCATAACCCTAACTCTAACCCTAACTTGTTATGACAAAAAACGAATGACACACGACAGAAGCGTTATGTCATAAACATTTATGACTTGTTTATGACACGTTAATGATAGTGTCATGTCACTCTTATGTCAATACTGTCAAATAAAGTGTAACCGGCATATTTTGTCTTTTGCGTCAATGTCTTGTGTGTGGAGCGCTTTGGGTTGCACTCTGTGCATGGATACATTTGCTATATAAATAAAAGTTACTTACTTACTTACTTAACTCCCAGGCCATAGAGAAGAACCTGATCCGCAAGTCCAGCGGCGGTCTGACCTACATAGCGGAGTGGAAGGGCGGTCTGCTGGAGCACAAGATGGGCCACCTGACGTGCTTCGCCGGCGGCATGATTGCGCTGGGCGCCGACGGAGCTCCTGACCAGCAGACGGGTCACCACATGGAGCTGGCCGCCGAGATCACCCGCACCTGCCACGAGTCCTACGCACGCACCAGTCAGTTTTACACACACACACACACACACACACACACACACACACACACACACGCCGAGATCATGCACCAGTCAGTTACACCCACACACACACACACACAGACACAAATTCACATTCTTTCTCATTATCTTGCATTCTCTTGGTGTCTCAGTCATAAGTACCATCCCCCTTCTAGAACTGACCCTTGACTCTATGTGAGTAGTAGTTACTGTTGCACTAACTTGTCCTTGACTCTATGTGAGTTGTAGTTACTGCTGCACTGACATGTCCTTGACTCTATGTGAGTAGTACTTACTGTACTGCTGCACTAACATGTCCTGACTCTATGTGAGTAGTAGTTACTGCTGCACTAACTTGTCCTTGACTCTATGTGAGTAGTAGTTACCAGGGGTGCCTGCAGGAATTAATGCTATGGTACGCACACCCGACCCATCGACCCCCCCCCCCCCCCCCAAAAAAAATAAAAAATAAAAATACGCGTGGACAATATTTGTCTGTTTCCCGGTTTAGCCGTGCATTGGTCAGCAAAAAATTACCCTACATAGCATAACAACATCCACATGCAATAATACAACAACGTCTACTATGACCTATTCATTTGGACAACTTGATACAGCCCTATACAGGCTAAAGTTACCTTGTTTTGTTCTTGACGTCTGGCTGTAATGCAGTCTAACGTTCTGACAAGCGCACCAATTGCCTACCTTGTTCTTGCCCATCTGGAATAACTCCTCTAGCTTTGCTGCCTCCATACTTTCTGTTGTTTAAACTTGTGATCCATCATGAGTATTGAATTAGTGAATTAGCTCAACATTGTGTGCTGATAACCACATATAGATAGATAGCACGAGAGAAAATGTCCCTGTGTGTGTGTGTATTCACACCAAATTGGCCCACCATACCTTCCCAACTATGCACAGTATCCCATTAGCTGCCATCAGGCTATTTACAGTTTTCTATTACGTATCTTAGTGAACACTTTACTTCACTTTCAAAATTAACGCGCACACATTTTGTTTGAGCAGGAGACACAATACGCATGCAGGCACGTAGGCTACTTGTTTTCTTTTACTCCGGTTACAAGTCTGAAGCGCTAACCAGTTCGCCACGGCTGCCCCAAACTGTACTCTTGTACTCTTATGCTTTAGACAGACCTCTTGAACCTTCACAATGCTGACTATGAATGATTGCTCATTGAGATGACCACTTGCAGCAAATCCTCCAACAATTGAATTTCAATTGATTTACAAAAGGAAATCAGTATTAGTACCCAACAGCCAGCCTTTTAGACAGTCAAGGCAAAGCTTTACTGTTCCATAATCCGCTCAGTAATGTAAGAAATCAAATACTAAACTCTATAGATTTTTGTGGTATCTGACTTAACCACAAATCCTCAGAATCTGACCTTCTCCTTTTCAGTCATTCTACTGTATATTGTTGCTTAAGGCGAGGCTTTATACTTGTGCTATTGTGGATTTCATTAGCCCTTTTGAGGAATGCAGCTCTTGAACTGCTGCTCTTGGTTCACATTGTGAAGAAAAACTAGCACAAATATACCCAACGGAGCAACCATATAATAGGTGCCTATGCTGGTTGTGTTCTCGCCGCAAAAGGGATTATATCAGATTTGTTATTTACTCCTCTTTATTATTTTTGCCTCGGTACGTGAATCAGAAAAAGATCTGTTAACAACGGAATACTAACTTTTTAAAATCCTTACTAATATGAGTCAGTTCTTTTTCTCATTTTTCCCTGTATTATCTGGGGCTTGTTACTTATAGATGGAACGTTGTAAGGAAGGAAGGAAAGGATATTAAGTATACTTTACTCCAAAGCCCTTTCTCTCTCTCCCTCCCCCCCCCCTCTCTCTCTTTCCCTCTCTCTCTCTCTCTCTCTCTCTCTCTCTTCCCCCCCCTCTCTCTCTCTCCCTCTCTCTATCTCTCTCTCTCTTTCTCTCTCTCTCTCTGTCCCTCTCTCCAGATCTGAAGCTGGGTCCGGAGGCGTTCCGCTTTGACGGGGGTGTGGAGGCCATCGCCACACGTCAGAATGAGAAGTACTTCATCCTGCGGCCGGAGGTCATCGAGACCTACATGTACATGTGGAGGTTCACCCACGACCCCAAATACAGGCAGTGGGGCTGGGAGGCTGTGCAGGTATGCACACACACACACACACACAGGCACAGGCACACAAACACACACATGCACAGACAAGCACACACACACACACACACACACACACACACACACACACACACACACACAGTCAGTCATCACACAGAATTACAAATCTACAAACAAATCTAGACATACACCTATGGAAGTGGAATATCCACAGAGAGAGAAAGAGAGAAGAGGGAAAGAGAGGGAAAGAGAGAGAAGAGAAGAAAATAGAGAGATGATTATTCTGAGAATACAAATAGTGTCAACCATTTCTAACCATGCACAGAGTTCTGCCAGGGAAAAGTGTTAGCTCACACCATCACACGTACAGCACACACACGCATCCTCATACACACACACACATACACACATTTGGGGCAGCCGTGGCCTACTGGTTAGTGCTTCGGACTTATAACTGGAGGGTTACCGGTTCGAACCCCGACCAGTAGGAACGGCTGAAGTGCCCTTGAGCAAGGCACCTAACCCCTCACTGCTCCCCGAGCGCCGCTGTTGTTGCAGGCAGCTCACTGCGCCGGGATTAGTGTGTGCTTCACCTCACTGTGTGTTCACTGTGTGCTGAGTGTGTTTCACGGATTGGGATAAATGCAGAGACCAAATTTCCCTCACGGGATCAAAAGAGTATATATACTTATACTGCATTCACAGGGTTCACTGCAATGAATTTTTCTCTTTCTCCGTCTCTCTATCTCCATTCCTCCATCCCTCTCTCTTTCCATTCCTCCATCTCTCTATCTCCATTCCTTCATCCCTCTATCTCTCTCTCTCATTCCTCCATCTCTCTCTCTGTCTCTCTCTCCATTCCTCCACCTCTCTCTCTCTCTGTTCCTCCATCTCGCTCTCTCTCTATCCATTCCTCCATCTCTCTCTCTCTCTCTCAGGCTCTGGAGCAGCACTGTAGGGTGGAGGGGGGCTACAGTGGTGTGAGGGACGTCTACGCCTCCAACCCCAACCATGATGACGTGCAGCAGAGCTTCTACCTGGCAGAGACGCTCAAGTAAGACACACACACACACACACACACACACACAGATACAAATACACATACACATACACATACAGAGAGTGAGAGAGAGAGATCTGGACTCTGGTCAATAATTTTGCCAAGCAATTTATTAAAACATACCATTATTCTTGTCTTTTTATTGTTAGGGATTGTAACATACACATGCATGCACAAACACCTACACAAACACACACACACAAATATTTTTGTCGTGACACTATCAGAGTGGCTTCAATAATGTCGCTCCACAACAAGAAAACCTTTGGAGAAAGTGTGTCTGTGTGTAGGGGGGGGGGGGGGGGCGGGCTGCTGTTATCTATGTGTGCGTGAGTGTGCATTTGAGAGTCTCTATATTTGCCCATGTCACACTGTGTTCAGGAAGCTCTTGTGACTGCGTGAAGAGATAGAAAGAATGATATGAAAAATAACACAGAGAAAATGACAGTTGAGAGGAGAGGACAGAATGTTGAGAGGAGAGGCAGACAGAATGCTGAGAGGAGAGGCAGACAGAGTGCTGAGAGGAGAGGCAGACAGAATGCTGAGAGGAGAGGCAGACAGAATGCTGAGAGGAGAGGCAGACAGTCAAACAGGCAGACAGACATAGATAGACAAATGGGGTTTACCCCATCCAGCTTTTATGTGTGTGCATAATGTATGTGTGAAAGAGTGTGTGTGTCTCTCTCTTTGTGTGTGTGTGTGTGTATGTGTGCGTGTCTTTAGACGTACCTCCTACTCTCTATCTGTGGCCCTGATTTGACAAGCTTTCATAAAGAGGCCGGTCGCGGTCCCCCATCTCTCAACCCTCCACTCCTCACCTCCCAACCCTTCCACTCCCCAATAGAGCTGGCAGAGAGAGATATGACCCGTTTCCATCACCACAAGGTCGTCGTAGCAACACGCCTCCCAATCCAAACACCATTTGTCTTGGGGCCAGTTTTTATAGGCTTAGTTGAGCCTCACCTTAACACCTTTCAGAGGACATGGGTCTCTCTCTCTCTCTGTCTCACACTCTCACACACACACACACACACACACACACCCACACACACACACACACACACACACACACAGACATTCTCTGTCTTATTTCATTGTTCCAAACATTTTTTATTTGTGGTCCAGTGTTCTATGTTCTTCTCTGGCCAAATTGACTACAGTCATCTACAGTAATGCAGACTGATCACCACACACACACACACACACACACACACACACACACACACACACACACACACACACATAGAGAGAGAGAGAGAGAGAGAGAGACACCCACACACAAGCACACACATACACAGACACAGGCGCACACACACACACACACACAGACACAGACACACACACAGACACACTGACACACACACAGACACACACATACACACACACACACACACACACACACACAGACACACACACAGACACACTGACACACACACAGACACAGACACACACACACACACACACACACACACACACACACACACACACACACACAGTCTAAATGTAGTCTCTGAAAAGCTGGCTAAAGTGTTTAGACGTTTCCTGTTTATATGTATTCATTGATTTACAGTGTTGCTGTGCTGAGTGTTGGCAGTGGGTCAGCAGTAGGGGAGAAAATGCTGATGTCTGTGTTTACTGAACAGATGGAGGCTAATGCAGGCAGAGCAGCTGGTCACATTGAACAGAGCTCAGATACACATGCACGCGCACACATGCACACGCACACACACACGCACACGCACACGCACACATACACACACACACACACACACACACACACACGCACACACACACACACACACACACACACACACACATGCTCACATACTGTACACACACACGCACACATACCCAGAGAGAGAAAGAGAGAGAGTCAGACAGAGAGAGATAGAGAGAGAAAGAGAAAGAGAGAGAATAAAGGAGAAATTTATTGTTCTTCTGTTGTCTCACTTTCTTCCCACTCTTCTCACCTCTCTCTCTCTCTCCCTTCCTCAGGTACTTGTATCTGTTGTTCTCCGAGGACGACCACCTGCCGTTTGAGCACTGGGTGTTCAACACAGAAGCCCACCCTCTTCCCATCATCAAGAAAGAGACCAGCCACCAGGCCAACGTGGTGGAGTAACCCATGGCCTGAACTCTGACCTTAGCCCCCTAAGATGGACCTCCACATGCCTTCTTTAAGACACCTCTGGTGGGGGGCCGGACATGGGTGTTGTATTTATGATCACTGGACTTAGACCTGGAGCTGGGCCTTCAGGACCGGAGCCTGTGGACCGATCTCCATCAGGACTAGAACAAGACCAGGGGTCTGCAGGTCTCTTTACCCCCCACCCACCCGACCAACCCACCCATCCATCCACCCCTGTACAACCAGCCCCTCCTGGTGGAGTTGTGCCTTGAGGATACTCTGCAGTCCTCCAGAAGTCTCCATGCTGCCCCTGGTGGTCAGAATGGAGACCCACAGTCCCTTCAGTGCTCTGGTGTGACCCAGGTTAGGTGAGCTTCATTCCTACCTCCTTATAGTAACATGCATTGCGTGTCGGGTTCGGTTTGTCCTGTCGGGATGTATATTCTTTACTACACACATTATCTTGCATTACATTACATCACGTCATTAATTTTTCTGATTAGTTTAGCATGTCTATGAAGACACATACTGTATACACACATTCACAAACACAAGCACAAACTTTTAGATCACTTTTGCCTCCCTATGTTTCCTGTTGTCTGGCTTTGCCTGATTGTTGGATGGACTTATGATATGATGATCACTCTACCCTGCAGGGCAAATCCAGGGCATTGTGAAGAAGCTGTGGAATAACCCCCCCCCCCCCCCCAAATCATCCTCGTGGACCCGACCCAATCCCCACATCAAGCCAGCGTTGCCTGGAGATACTGCTTTATCCTGCCTTCATTGGAGACGTGCAGCGACCGGAGCCTGTGGAAGCAGGACTAAGAAACACACACACGCACACACACACGCACACACACACACACACACACACACACACACACACACACACACACACACACACACACACACACACAGCTGTGCAATGACCGGAGCCTCTGGGAGCAGGACTAAGAAAGCGTATCATTGAGCTGTTTACCCCGCAGACGCCAGACTCTGAAGACAGTTCTGGGGAATAGAGACGGTGGCGCTCACATGCACCAAGGGACTAAAAAAATGTATCGCAAAGGAGCTGCCAATTCTACAAATACTGTAAAAACATACACATGGCAGTCCAATGGGAGACACAAAACTTTGTTTTAAAAATCTGAAGCCTTCTGTTTTTTTTTGTACCAGTAGTATTGGTATTTTTATTATATGATAATGTAGGAAGAAGAACAATGATCAACATTGTTGAGTGAGGCTTGTGATAAAGTCCTGCAGTCTTTCATAAATGAACTCTGGCAATGAAATCTTACAGTCGGTCGTCAGGCCAACTAGCTATCATCATACATCTGGTTTCAGTCAGAAAGGGAAAGACAAGCAAGGAAGAAATAAACTTACTGTCACTTTTGACTTATTCACTCTTTCTGTGTATTTGTGTGTGTTTCTGTGTATGTGTGTGTGTGTGTGTGTGTGTGTGTGTTTGTTACCCAGCCATCAGAAAACCAGAGTGTGACAACATTCCATCACAATGCTCTACAGAGACAAGTAAAACAGAAAAATGCTAATTTATTCAAAAGTGTCATCCTAGAATAATTTGGGCTCCCAATAGGCAACACACCCATTTCTTTTTGCGGCTTTTTGTTCCTGCGTGTCTCTGTTTTCCGTACTTGTCCAACTTCATAAGTGCCCTCGGTTTCACTCAGTTTTATCATGTCTCCCAATGATTCAATTTGAATGTTGATAAATTTACAATCACAGCATCACTTGATGTTAACTTTATTCCACAGTTCATAAATACATTATTTAAAAGATCATTTTTTATATATATTTGTAGAACAAATCCCTTTCACTGAGACACACAAAAACAAAAACAAATATATATATATATATATATATATATATATATATATATATATGCAAAAAAAATATTTTTATACGCTATGCTTTGTGTCACTTAGAAAAATACACAACCATTATGTCTAATTTCTTGAAATGAGATAATGTAACTCTTATACCCTCCTCTGAGGTTCTGTTTCTTGTAAATCAACATATGTTTATTGCCATTTATCAACTGTATTACATAAAGATGCCAAAACGGATTACTATTGTGACATTGACTTTTCAAATTATGGAAAATTACAGGGTTTTTTTCAATTGTTTTGGCACATTTCTCAGATCAGAATGGTAATTCTCAAAACTGTTTGTTTAAACTCCATATCATTTTATCACTTGTGGATATAATTGAAGCAATTTCTCCACATTTTGAACACATAGTAATGCTTTTTGTTTTCCATAGCTAATGCCATGTTGGTCAAAATGCACTATACTGGTTCCATGCTGAATAGTCCTACCCCATAAAACAAATTGGCATTATTTCATTGCTTGTGTTATTACGTGAAAATAGTTGTCATAACTAGTTGTCATAGTATGTCTATATAAATATATGAGACCTGACAGACAGGAACATCAGGATGTATAGAAATATGTACAGTACAGTGGTATATTTGGCCATTTTATTTGCAAAATGCTGTAAAAGCCTTTGTTTTCTTTATACTGTCACAATGTCTGTCAACAGAACAAAAACTTTGAAACATATCCACTATCTTGCAATCAACCCCCTCCACACACAATAATGTGTAACTTTGTAGTTTTGAAATAGAAATAGTGCTGCCTTCTGCATTGTGCATTAGAAAATACAGAGTAAACTGTCATATTGACAACAAGACAAAACAGTTTGACTATCTTGACATAAACAATGGCATCATGTCATCATGATTGCACTGACCGTTATATTGGTATAAATATTTGCTTTTGCAGGTTATCCACTATGCGGTGCAGTTTGCACTAATTGTATTATTTTGAAATGTACTAACCTTTGTACAAATGTGCATTAAGATTCGAGAAATGCACCAAAGTGACTAAGAAAAACTGTAATCATCAAGTCGAGTATTTAGTGAAAAAAGCCAGTGAAAAAAACACAAATTAAAATAAGGTAACACTTTACTTGACAGTATCGACATAAGAGTGACATGACACTGTCAAGGACATATGACACATGAACCCTAACCCTAATCCTAACCTCTAACCCTAATTCTAACCCTAAAACTAATCCTAACCCTAACTTGTTATGATAAAAACCGAATGACACCTAATGACAGAACTGTTATGACACGTTCATAACAGTGTCATGTCACTCTTATGTTGATACTGTCAAGTAAAGTGTAACCGAAAATAAATACAACAGTGATGGTGAGAGTAATAGGTGGCATCAGTATGAAAGTAGGTCACATGGAACAAAGGGTTCACTGGTTTCAGGCGCTAGCAGGCGTCTCACATTTGGCTGCCATGCACCTTCTCTGCCCTCCCCTCTCATCCCCCGCAGGTGCAGGAGCTATTCTGGATTATCATATGACAGGAACGGCGACGGGAATAATTCTCACTCATTTTGGAGATGTATTTGCTGAGGCGGTGGCTTTAAGAGAGGACTTAGGAGCCTGCGCCTCCATACCTACCTTATCTCCCTGCTGTTGCTTTTGGCCATATGAATAAATAAAAATAAAGATATATAAATAAAGAAAAACATCTTGGAGCTGAACTAGTTTTGAACTCCATCTGCCTTAATCCTTCTCTACCTTCCCTCTCCACTTCAGATAGACATGGAGGCAGCCCTGTCACACACACACACACACACATCCTGCCACCTCCTCCACTCCTGACAATGCAGAGACATTACTCTGTTCCCAAGCACTCTCATATATACCGTTAAACATTATTTATTAATATATTTCAAGTTCTGCCTTTGCTTTCAACTACCATTGTGTAAATCCATTCTGATCCAAAGCTGCTGTTTTCTAGTCTGCTCCTGCCTTGCCTTGATGATTGTCAGGATTTCAGTTCAAAGCGGGTATATAGCTTAGCATACTGGAATATGTGGATACTGTCTAATATATCAGTTGGTGTACTGTATACTAAGCTATGTTCGTGCATCTCTTTTGGGTTTGGCAGTGGTGGTCTTGGAGGAGCAGGAAGGAGGATTAGCAGTTAGCTGGGTTTTGGCTGATGAGGAGGGATTTCAGTTGGAAGGACATCAACGGACATTCACTTTCATTGGCAAATGGTGGCTGTAGCTTTTGAGAATCAACAAAAAATATTTAGGATTCTATTTGCTTCAGAATAATCACATAGATTACACCTCTCTAAGTCCTCAGTGAAAACTACTTTGCAGCAATTGATCCAGACTTTAAGTATATGTCCCACTGCAAGTCTACACAGGATATTTGGTTTGTTCTCTCTCTCTCTGTGTGAGTGTGTGTGTGTGTGTGTGTGTGTGTGTGTGTGTACGTAACTGCATCACCTCCATTACTGTTATCTCCCCATTCGATCCGGCTCCTCTGCATACTAAGGAAAGGGAGTGAGGGCCCTCATAGTGTAAGATGGGGAGAGAGAGAGAGAGAGAGAAAGATAGAGAGGGAGAGGAGGAGAGACGAACCAGATGCAGTGATCGATGAGGAAGAGGATGATGGAGGAGGAGAAGGTGGCTCAGTAAAGGTCACAAGGCACGCTCACTTTATCACTCACATTCACTTACTCAAGCACACATGTCTTGCATACTGACGGCAGGTGCCTGTCAACTCAAAGTAGACAGCAGCAGCATCAGCAGCAGCAGAAGCCGTAGGAGATGTGGTCAAACAGCTGCAGTGATCCATCAAGCTGTAATGACAGATTCATAAGCACACACCTGCTCCCTCCTCCCTTCTCTCTCTCATACACACACACACACACACACACACACACACACAAACACACACATACTGTATGCAGACACTCAGACATGGATGCACACAGCCATTTACACACACATACTGACAGATACACACACACACACACACACATACATACACACACACACGCACATTAATACAGTCTCACAAGCTTGGGATCAGCTTTTTGATAATGTCATTAAATCATGATGAGCTATAACTGTAAGACATCAGTGTCATGTTAATAATGGATGTCTTTTGTTGTTGAGTGTCATTTATGGAGTAAATTCTGCTGTACACAAGGTTACCGCGCACAAACTCATTTGCAAGTATGTCTATCTCAGTGCTCTACATTGACTCACTTTAATTGCATACTGGGAAGGTGTGAGAGGGCGAGTGTGTTTGACCTTGTAATAACTCTGTTGAAAGATTTCTGTGGCAGGAGTCTTGTAAGTACTTTAAAAGACTGAATGATTTAAGGATAGTTACTGTAGATGTCCATTGGCATTTAAAAGAGACACCCAGTCTAGCTGGTTTGAGTATTATTATGACCGCCGCGCAGCGAAGCGGCGGTCATATAGGTTTAGTCAGATTTTTTTTTTTTTTTTTTTTTTTGCATGTCCAAATTTCCGTCAATGACTCCCGGGACACTAAAAGACCGGGGTAGACGAAACTTGGTGGGCATGTAACCCCACATGGATAGCATGGAACCATCATTTTTCGTTTTGATCTGTATTCCCCCTGCTGGACTGGACCCCCCGAAAGGAGGGTAGGGCAGACACAGTTTTCTGTGAATATCTCGAGAACCGTAGGGTTTAGGAGGACCATTTTTTTTTTTGTATGTTGATCTCAAGGGGTCATATCAACCCATTCCATAACCACTCATTTCATATATAGCGCCACCTAGTTAAACACAAAAAAGTAAAAATGAGGTGTTGTAATCACAGGTATCTGTGACCTAACATAGTCAAAACTGCACGAAATTGGAAGTGTAGGATCATTATGACACCCTCTGAATGCACGCCAAGTTTCGTGGAATTCCATTCATGGGGGGGCCACACAATAAATTAATTTATGTTACTATACACCAACTGGCCTGTAGGTGGCCGGAGACAGTTTTCTGTGAATATCTCGAGAACCGTATGAGGTCCAC
>NW_027468859.1:19437955-19447955 GCF_046254945.1 Alosa pseudoharengus | reverse complement strand
TCTGTAAATCCACTTACCTTGTCAGCCCCCTCATATACACACACACACACACACATCTTGCTCTCTCCTTCGCTGCATACCCCCCCCCCCCATCACCCCCCCCCCTCCTGCTTACATGTCATCATTTAAAGTGCTTTGCAAAAGCAACTCTCTGACAGGTCTCAGTGAGATGTTATCAGAGGCACAAAGAGTCAGAAAGAGAGAGGGATAGAGAAAGAGATAGGGGGAGGTAGAGAAAGAGAGAGAGGGGGTAGACAGATAGAGTGAGAGAAGGAGAGAGAGAAAGACATGCTCTAGAGTGTCAGATTAAAAGTATTGCACATCAGAATGTTTCAGTAACAGATGGAACAGCTGATTGTTATCGATGAAATAAAACGGATTTTGAAGCCTGTAAGCTTCCAGCAGCGATGTCAGTCAAGGTGGGCATGATCTAAGCCAATACAGGACACCACTCCTCACATTGCACATGACATTGGAACTGGAAAGATGTTTTGAGAGGATAGCGGGCAATGTGGCATTTAACTTTTAAGCAGCATTAGCTTATTTTGATGTCGAGAGTTATTCATTTGGAAGACAAATTGCAGAACATTTCTTATTGAGCACATTTTTGTGGCCAACGGAGATTAAAAGTGTAGTAGTGGTAGTTATTTGTCTCCAAATAAATTTGTTTTGCAGCAATGACATTCACCCACACATGTGTAATGTGTGTAATCTCTCTCTCAATTGTTATAGGTCGGTTAAGGTCAGTTGTATGTGGAGTGCATCATGCAGTAAAGTCTGTGCTGGAATGCTACCTATCCAGGTTAATGCATAACTCTGATTTGATTTGAGAGTCAATTGAGTTGCCCCTGAGGGCATCTGGATTTGAGTGTGCGTAAGGTCTTATTGTGTGTGTGTGTGTGTGTGTGTGTATGTGTGTGTGTGTGTGTGTGTCTGTGTGTCTGTGTGTCTGAGGGAAACAGCTGTGCCACTGAAAGGTTAACAAATACAAATCTGACCACAACCCAAAGGTCAGTAAGGTGTCAATCAGGGCTTCAGGGATGTATGCTCTAAATGAGGGGCGTCAAACATAAGGCCAGATCAGGCCCGCCAGCAGGTTTTATACGGCCCTCCAGATGTTTTGGGTAGGAAGGGAAAATTGGGGGAGGGAGCGGGGGGAGATATTCACATCCAGTTGTCTTCAACAATGTGTAATAAGCAATGTCTCTATGATGAGCTCTATTGATTACACCTAGCACTACAAACCATCCTCAGGAAGGAAGGGGACAAAAAACTGAAATGGAAGTAGGGTATTTCAGTAGAGAAAAAGCAGTATATGACAGCAGCAGTACTTGTTTTGTACTTGTTTGCTCATAAATGGGGTATAGTAAAGAAATATATCATCTCTGATACCCATGCAGAAGTATAATAATGACCATGACAGACACAAGGTCTCGTTCCAAAAAATCCAGCCCATTGCCTGTTATGAGTTTGACACCCCTGCTCTAAGTTTAAAGCCGCCCCTGGCATTAGACATCCATGGCACAGGGTGCTGAGTGCATGTTGCTGAAGTTTGAGGTTTGCAATGGAGATTCTCCAATCTAAATGCAGCTAAGTCTCAGCCCCAACCTCAGATTTACCTATCAATTATTGGCCCTCTGCTATACTGCTATGTCTGAAACATACTGTATAATGATATTCTTGAATAGTTGCCACGTTAAATGCAATAATAGTGTGTATCCAAGCTATTTAAATAATGTCTTCAAAAACCTCCTGAAGGCCCAACTCTTCCAAGAGTACACTCTTAGGATTACTAACAGCTGGACATGCTTTATCTACCACTTACCAGCACACTACCTTCCTCCCTATCCTGACTATCCCTCTTCTCCCTCCCTTGACTTCACTTGAACTCTTATTCTATTGTAGTACTAGTAGCACTTATTGCTGCACTAACAATAACCTAGTGGTACTGTACCTTTATTGCACCTTAATTGGTGTAAGTCGCTTTGGGTAAAAGTGTCAGCTAAGCAACTACATGTAATGTAAATGTTAGGAAGCACACACATTCAGGAGTGGTCATCCCAGTCCAGGGACCAGACTCTTCAACTAATTTCTACAGTCAATAGATCAAAGACCTGTAGAGGCAGACAGGATAGGAAAAAAACGTATGGGTTACAGTAGGTCATTTTAGAAATACATTTTCTCAGTGTTTAATTGTTTTCTTTCTGGTGGCATTCTTATTTGAAGTTCTATGGAAGAATATTAGACTCAAATGTTTTGTACGTGTGTATCACGGTTTGAAACTTCAGAAATGATTTGTAACTGTAAAAATTATCTGTATAAGTAATTGTCAATATTACAAATATGCCCTACACTTACAAATCTATTCTATACGGGCACGGATCAGTTTTACAGCTACAAATCATCCTACAGTTAAAAATATTTTACCATTACAAATATATTCTACAATTACAAATCAGTATTCTCTTATTTGAAGTTCATGATAGTCTTTGATGTGTGTCCTTTTCTCATCTCCTTCCTCAGAGGAAGGTCTCAGAGGAGTCATTCACATGTGCTAAATTGAGATGATTGGACTGAGATAGGATTGTAAATGATTGTAAATGATAATCTTTCTTTACATGTAGACACAGACAACGGCTCTCTATCTCTCCGTGACCAAAGGAAGAGATCTGTCGCCACGCCTACTGTCAAGGTCTTCAGGGTCATGATCTTGACCTCTGACCAGAACTTCAGACCACCATGACCAATGGTATTGATCAACTGGTCAGAGCACATATTCAACTTTAGTGAATCTCTCTCTCTATCTCTCTCTCTCTGTCTCTCTCTGTCGCCTGCATCACAGGTTATTTGATCTGTTTCTGCTTTCATGAAGACATAGTCAGGTCACAATGTACATGTCTATTTAAGTCACAGTAAAAACAGACACATGACATTCAGAGACCACTCCAGTGTGCTAGGACGCTGGTTTAGACCTGGGGTCAGTCAGACAAACTTCAATAGAATATGTCAAGACAAGGTACACTATGGTACTGAAACACAGAACAGAGGCCCACATCTTAAGATGTTATGAACATGATATAAGTGATTTATAAAGTTATAAAGATAAATAAAGATTTATGGCATGCATACCATCATACATGAATGATATATATATATATAGTACATAGGTCTAATCAGAAATAAAATACAATTTCATGTACATGGGAGGAAGTAGTGGACCTAAATGGTCACTTTGATGGTTACTGATGCACTTTGTTAGTTACACTGTTCCTTTGTTCCATTGTTTTCCCCCCATAGAAAACAGAGCACTAGCATAAGTTCTGCCAGGAAGACTCTAATGCTACATCACTCATTCATTCATCACTCCTGACCAATCACCAGTCTAAGGTGCTGATTTTCGCTTGCATGTATGTTTTTAATTCTACCTCTCACCATCACCCTACAGTAAAAACCTTCACAGGATTCGGTGTGTGTGTGTGTGTGTGTGTGTGTGTGTGTGTGTGTGTGTGTGTGTGGGGGGTGAGGAGGTGAGAGAGGTAGAATGAGACAGAGATAGATGAATACCCCTATTGCTGTGACAAACAGACAGCTTTACATTCACATCTGTGTGTGGCCACTTTGACATTTCAAAGTCCATTAAATGTGCAGCAGATTCATGGCTAATGTACTTTCAGTGTCTAAACTCCACAGGAACAAATGACCCAATCCATTGTTCAGCCGATGAACTGATAGGCCCCATACAGGGCGTGTCGCCGGCTCCAACAATAGAGGGAGTCAGGGGGTCTCTCTGTATGGCCGTCAGCTGCCTGTTCACACCAGGGGAAGAGGGCACATCTCCACCTGCTAGACCTTCGCACAGACACCAGATTTCCATCACTGCCATTTACAATGTGCCCTACGCATACTGAAAAGAGCACCTTTTTTGATACCCTTTCAAACCTGGAATCTACAGTATCCATCATTGACATTGACATCATACTGCTGCCAATCTTTTAAAAGAGACAGCTTTACATTCCATGTCTTCAAAGTGACTAGCGTTTTGTCCGTGGCACTGATTGTTGGAAGAAACATTCTGTGACCTTCAGCTTTTTATCTCACAGATGTGGGGTCAGCTTTTTGTAAATGCAACACGGGGAATGATACTATGTCTTGCTGTTGGTGTCCATGCCAACACAACCTATTTTGATGTGACTGAGTTCTTTTACTCAAGAGATGATCAACATCTATTCATTTTCAGTGACTCAGAGATGATGATAGACCATTGAAATACTGATGTGCGATGCTGTGTTTCATCAACCCAGACATTTTAATATACGGCATATCAAAGGCTTAGATGACCATGCCATCAGGCTTTCATTGCTCCTGTGTTGTTTTTCTCCATATCTCAGTATGAATAGCATGGTTGATTGCCTTTAATCTACTGATGGCTGGCAAATGTGTTGTATTGGTGTATTTGGCTACGAAAGAGAGAGAGGGAGAGAGAGTAGGAGAGCGAGAGAAAAACTGTGTGGATAAATGCTTGAGAGGGTTTGGTGTCCTTATACTGTAATCTGTCATTTAATTCTGACATGAAGCATCATTTGTTGCCAAAGTTGTGCTGCGTAAAAAAAATACTTTTGTACTTGTTGTCATTTGGTGTGTATTAAAGATAATGATCTTTAAAAAAAAACTTGTTTTACTATATAATATAGATGTGACCAGAGCGAAAAATTCAATTAAACAAGTGATTCAGTAAAGTAAAAAAAAAACTTGTTTATAATACCTTATCAAACTCCTCTGCACAATTAGCAAGAGAACATTTTATGTCTAAACATAGCTGAGGTTTAGAAAGAAAGCTATGTGGAATATTAGCAGTAGAACACTCTCTCCACTTGTAAGAGTGGCCCCAATATGAGCAAAAGCCTAAGTAAGTAAGTAAGTAAGTACTGTAAGTAAGTAAGTAAAGTTTATTTTTAGAGCACATTTAACCACCGCTTGCACTGACCAACGTGCTGTACATAGTGCATTAGCTAAAGAATACTAAAATAAGATAAAATAGATCATTAAATAAATACACATACAGATCAATGATTTAAGCTAAGACGACATCAACAGACAACACCTAATTATAGGGGGGCAGCCGTGGCCTACTGGTTAGGGCTTCGGGCTTGTAACCAAAGGGTTGCAGGTTCGATCTCCGACCCAGTAGGAAAATGTGGGCCGGGGAAGTGGATGAGCACTGCTCTCCCATGCCCACATCCACGGCTGAAGTGCCCTTGAGCAAGGCACCCAGGCTCGGACTGGTAATCTGTACAACCGGGCAAATGCAGGATTTTTTAAAGTTATTTCGTCTATTTGGGGCCCGCCATGTAGGCCTAGGTCTAGCCTATAAATGCAGTTGCATCCATTTGGCTTGGGGGTGACAGGTCAATCATTTTGGCCTCTTCATGACAGGTTCAGTGTGTGTTCCGATCGCCACCCCCTGCCCCACCCCTCAAGTGGATTTGTCCAAGCAGCCGCTAGTTCGAGTGCATGGTAGCCTAGGCTGTATAAGTGCCCTCCGCTGGCTGGTGTTCACATTATTGCAGTTTAACCGTAAACAGCAAACAGAGGTCTAGTTTTATTCCATAAATATATTGTTTTTATAGACGTTAGTTGCACGCGCTACCAAGAGCTCATTTACAGTAGGCCTACTGCACCACATAGGCTACTGTAGTGCGGTTCTGTCAACATAAAAAAAACTACGGGTAGCCTACAATTTTCGCACAACTTGGTGGAAAAGTAGCACAGGTTAAAGAAAACCCATTCATTTTTGGAGCTGATCCTACTCAAAAGGAACTTCAAAGTATTTCCCATATAGGCCTATCCTTTTAGCTCACAACGACAGTGAAAGTGAAACTTGGAAAGTGGTCTCTCCACCGAGTGTTACATTAGATGCACAATCAATCGCGAGTCGATGCAGGTAAAAAGTAGGCTATCAACTGGTAGCCTAGGTTAGTAACGAAGGTATTGCAAAATGTGATGACGGCACACAAACTAGTGCAAAAACGTTTAGTAGGCTATACACTTGTGATGATAGCCTACAGTTAATGTGAATCGCGGACTAACCAAAGTTAGGAGAAGATTTGCACCAAATAAAGGCTGTGTTTGTGTGCTTACATGTTGGCACAAAACGTAATTTCTGTCAACTATGACGATGTCCATGTTCAGTAGCCTATATTTTTCATTTAGTCAAGCAGTGAAATGTGGTTTAATGCATGGGGTAACATGACGTGAGACAGACAGAAGATGAGCCTGTCTTTAGTAGCCTATCCCTGAATCCTGTCCCTCTCAATTTCAAAACAGTTCAAAACGGTGTGATTAGCACATTAAAAATCCCGGAGAGACACCCCCGGACCCCCGTGTTATTGTGATTAGGCTATAGGTCCAAATCTAAATGTTTGGGTTCAGTTTATGAAGTGTTGCTACAGCATAATACTGTGTGTTTGTAATTGGGGATTTTTTTTTTTTGGGGGGGGGGGGGGGGCGGGGGTGTCGTCGGTCCAGTGGTGGGCCGGTCCTGGAGAAAATTGCCAGGGCCGAATTTTGCTCCCAGTCCGACCCTGAAGGCACCTAACCCCTCACTGGTTCGGGATTAGTGTGTGCTTACCTGCTGTGTATGTTTCATTAATTCACAGATTGGGATAAATAATTTCCCTCACGGGATCAAAAGAGTATATATACTTATATATTCATACTATAGAGACATAACAGGGTGAGACAATTAAAACATAGGGAAGGCCAATGTAAAAAGGTGCATTTTGAGCATAATGTAATATTCATGTACTTCTAAAGCGCCGTGGGCAGCGGCGCTGACATGAGTGTGCCGGTCACTTGCCACGCACATTAGCGCCGAAGTTCTTAACCGGCAAACCCTGGATGAACAACAGATTTTATGGAGCGGCGTCAAAATAGAACTGAACGGTAATTTACACGGCGGCGGAGGCAGCAAAGTGTGATGCTGGTGTGGGGGGTTCTATTGAGAACGATGGAATCTAATTAATTGAATGTCAGAACTACATGAGACTGTCAAGCATATCTCAAAAAAAAGAAAACACTGTTCCATCTGTTGGCCATTGTATTATTTAAGGGTCGTGAGGCACGTTGGTAAAGTTTGAGTTGCGAGCGACAGACTAATGGGCAGTCTTTAGAGGTTGAGGTCATTATAGGGTAGTGCACACACGAGGGCACAGCTAACGTCTCTGCTGGAAGTGATTCTGCATCTCATTCAATTCTTATCTCCGATGCTCCACAGATGGAGTTACACTCACACGCGCACTCACAGAGACACACAGAGAGACACACACACACACACACACAGACACACACACAAACACACACACACACACACTCACGCAAACATGCACACACACATGCACACTCTCACACACTCACACACACACATGCACAGACACACACACACACACACACACACACACACACACACATGCACACACAAAGAGAATTATTTAAAGATCAGAGAAATAGCTCAGTCTGCTCTTACTTATTAAACACACCTTCTGCATAGGGAAGAGGAGATAAATCATGTAATTTCATGAGCTCCAAGTAGAAACTCTGGGTTTGTTTGGCAAGGGTACAATTTATTTCAACTGGCAGAAATGTTTAGCACTAAAAGAGCTTTTCTGTGCCCTACAGTTAGCAGTGCAGTTTTGGTCCCTCATGGATTTTGCTCATGGCAAGAAGAGCAGCTTCAGTTTGGCCTGCTTGCAACAGTATATGCATCTCTCACTGTCAAGCTGTCTTGCTACTGCAATGTCAAGCTACCCCTCCATTTCCCTCCCTTTCCTCTCTCTGTGTGCTACTAGGTCTGCTGATGGACATTAAAGCAGAGGCTCAGTGTCAGGGCTGGTCGCTGTCCAGACATTTGTCAAGTGTTTAACCTGTGCTAGCCGCTCTCACCCCCGAAACAATTACACACTTACACACACACACACACACCACACACAGACAAACTTATCACTCAAAGTTCTCTCTCTCTCTCTCTCACACACACACGCACACACACACACACACACACACACACACACAGTCACACACACACACACACATACACACACACACACACACACACGCACACACACACACACACACACACACACACACACACACACTCCTCATGGGAAAGTGCTCAATATGCTGAACTAAAGCTGGAAAACAGGAGAGAAGGCACTGGGAGGCGCAGTGATGCGTAACATGAACATGTTCATCTTAATTACATTGTAATTGCCACTATGACATTGTTCCAATATTAATGAGTCCAGAACTGTAGGTATGATGATCCTCCGGCTCCACACACACACACGCACACGCACGCACACACACACACACAAATGCATGCACACACACACACACACACACACACACACACACATACACACTCACACTTGTGTACACCTTCCCAGTTGATCAAGGGCGTTTTCTCCATTAAGGCTCGTGGTGGCAACCTGATGGGCACAGATGGCACGCCTGGTCTCCATCAGGGCCTCATGTTCAGCAGGCAGCACTGGCAGCCCGGGAGCCTCACAGACAGACAGACAGCCTATCTCCTGTGGAGTGTAACGGAGGCAAACTGAGCTAGCATGCTAGTTGCCCGTGTAAATCCTCACACCCCTAACCTTAAAGGAAAATTCAGGTATTTAGCACTTTGAGTCCCCTTTCTGGTTTGTTTAGGATTAACTAGAGTGGTGGACAGCGAAATTTTGACGACTGGTCCTGTCTCGACTTTTCTGACTCATTTTTAATCGCCTTTGACTAGTCAGAGTGGCTGCCTACAGGCATGCTCAAACATGTCCTAAAACAACCCTTAACGTTCGTTTTCAAAACTATGCAACTCACCGAGTGGTTCCTCGCGATGCAAGGGCGATGCAATGGGTAAAAGTAACGTGCATTATTACTCATTGCCAGAGTGTCTCGCAGAGACAATTCAATTGTGCTTTCGCGAGAACTCTGGAATTTCCAGGGTAATTTTGAGGTACAGTACACAGATATATTTTATGTGCCAAGTACTCCTCCTGATCGTCACACTACCCCATGTCTCAAGGCTAAAAGTGTCATTAGCCACCCTCACAGTATCATGGGTCTGATTCACAGAACTCAGAGCGGAGCGTGCTCTCTCGCTCCTCGTCAACGAGACATGCGTCACCTCTCCCAGCGTGGCGCCTCAGTGACCAGACCCCTGATAAGCCCAAATTAATTGAAACGTCAACGAGTATCTCCCTGATCCGCCGCCATTCAAAGTGAGCTGAAGGAGGCCCAGGATAATGGGCTAAACTCTCAGTGAACCCAATCAGACTCTGCCCCCGGGGGTACTCTGGGAATAGACAGAGTCTCAGGAAAGAAGTGTCTTTGCATTCTGATTTTTTTTTCTTGTGACTTTCCATTAACCTTTGCTACGACAATGGCTAGCCTACCACCAGGGGGAATGGCCGTCAGTGTACAACACAGAAATTGAAAGGGTGGAGGACAATTCTCTGAAGCAATCTTGTTGCTTTTGATGGGTTGTGAAGTTTTGTTTGTGTATACAGTGCTACAGTGGCAAAGTCTTAAAGTAGGGCACGTCAGCTTGGAGGGCCTTAGAGGTCATCATGCGAAACGACAGATTTCTGCGTCCTCATTCAAAAGCCTCTACCACACAATGAGACGTTGACGTTGTGTTGTGTGTGTGTGTGTGTATGTGTGTGTGTGTGTGTGTGTGTGTGTGTGTATGTGTGCGTGTGTGTGTGTGTGTGTGTGTGTGTGTGTACTGTATGTGTGTGTGTGAGTAAAAAAATCTTTCTAGGTTAGAGATAACATTTATTAGAACTAAAATGATCTCAAGCTAATGTGTGAGTTCATTTCAGGGACACTGTGGCTAACAAAGAGAAATAGGAAGATGCACTACAAGAACTCCCCCAGCATCCACCATGATACCATATTCATGAGTGTGTGTGTTCTCTCTGAATAAGACTCTGCAGCTGCAGAA
>NW_027468859.1:19320455-19435455 GCF_046254945.1 Alosa pseudoharengus | reverse complement strand
ACCAAAGTAGAGAGAGTTACAATAGTCTTGACAGAGTAAAGCGGCTCTTGTGTTTCCCTGAGGCTCCAAGGGTCAGATTCACTAATACATCTAGTATTTACACTCATTTGCAGAGGGGATACACATAAGACCTTAGTGTCTATAGCATCTATTCCTGGTGTGGAGCTGTCCATGGTCCTGAACCCTTGTCTATACCATCTCCTCCTGGTGTGGTGCTCTCCATGGTGCTGAAAAAGTATGACATGATGTGAGGCGCAATGTGTTGCTGACTGTAGGACTTCTTGACATCTTCCACCCATGTTAGCAGGATGTGGATAATAATGTTCAGTTAATTAAATCTTATTTCGTGCTTTGGGTGTCTCATATCTTATTCTAGGGTTGGGCCCATAAGGCTAAATGAAATTAAAAAGTATTCTCATCTATAACCCTCTGTGCTGACAACTCCACAAAACGAATGATAATTAAATGTTCTTTTATTAGAAAGCAGGCCTACCTATTGTACCTCTCTTCTTACTTCTGCTGTCTTGAATTGAAGTATTAAATTAAAACCTGGGAAGTGATTCACTCCAAGGCGAGAACAGCTAAAATCGTGTCGGTGTAATATAAAAACCCTTTTGATGTTTCTTTTTGATTATAGCGCAGATTGTTCAAGAGCTGCCTTACTCTGTCACCGGAACATCAGCAGTCAATGAAATGAAACAGGACTGAAAACTGTAGCAGTTCTCTTTTATAAGAGCAGGCCCAGAGGCTATGGATTTCACATAAAATGAGATCTCTTATAAAACCACATAAAACTGTCTAATAGGCCTACTGTTCTCCTCAGATGACAAAGTATTTGAAATCTTCTCTTTTTTTAATGCTGAAGCCTTGCAAAAGAGAACATCTATTGTACTGGGGTGAATAACCTTCCAAAGTTAAACTCATTCACCTTTACTTTTAGTTGATGGAGTCAGCCCAAAATCATTGACAAGTTTTTAACCAACCATGCTTGTGTTTATTATTCAGAAAGTGTTGTAAGTTCTTATTCTTTTCATAATGCATTAGGAATAATTTCAGTTCAAGGTGAGGAGAAGGAAGACAAGTCTTTTGTATGTATGCACCGTCACATCACTAGTTCAGTGGGGTTCCCATGACAGACAATTCAGCCTGGAAAAAAAGGCAGAAAAAAGTCTCCTTGAAAGTGTCTCTCACTCTTTGATTTTTTCCTTCCCCTCCTCCTTCTCTTCGTCTTCATCTCTCCATTCTCTGTTTCCTCGGCAGGGAGGAAGGGGGGGGGGGGGGTATCAGGCACATCACTGCTGTTGCCTCCCTTCTCTCCAACTTGAATGAGGATCGTGTTCAAAGAGCCGTGACATTTATTAAAATCCCCCACCTCTGCTCCCAGTGTTCCATATACCCGGCACTGCCTCAAACCAGACGCTCAGGCAAAATCCTTATCGGTGATGTTTTGGGGCCTGTCACTCAAGAACAGTTTTGCCCGCTGTCCTTGGCTTTTTGTTTATGTTATATAATTGGCCCTCATGGCTCCTTCTCCTGTTGGGGGGTGTCTGGAAAGTTCAATCTTGTATTATAGTTGGAACAGTCAAAAAAGTTGTTTTGAAATCTTGATAATCTTTAAGGCTAGTGGAATGACGTATCAATTTACAGCCTAACCCCATAATAACAGCGCAAAATCATTCTTTTACATTGAAACAGTGGCCTCAAGCATGTTGATGCCACACTGACCTATGAATATAAAGTCTGATATTGCCAGTGTGTACTTGAAATGCTTGCTATTGCACTATGTGACATCGTTATTGCAGGTACACTTTTTTGTTCATGTTTTTCACTTTTTTAAATCGTTATGTTTTCCACTTTTCTATATTGCTATGTTTTCCACTTTTTTACATTGTTATGGTTTCCACATTCTTAAATTGTTGTTTTCCACTTTTTTATATAGTTATGTTTTCCAGTTACTATGTAGGTCTGCAAAGACAAACTGTGACACCCTCTAGGTCAACTACAGGTCACAGGTTTCTGAACTATATGTCGTGTTGAAATGCATTGTCTGTTATATGATTTTAACAACATTCTGAAATGAATAAGATAAGAACACACACACACACACACACACACACACACACACACACGGACATGCACACAATAAAATAATTTTAAGAAGACAACTGTATATAGACACAAATTATTCAATTAAATTAGCACAATTAGCAGACTACCCACTGCTTTGGTCACTGCAAACCATTTGAAGGCTATATAATGTGGGCAGGATGTCTGAAAGCAATGAGATGGTGGATAACATCCAAGACAGTGGGTCCTATCTAAATTTAATCTAAATTATGTTTAAATGTGAAAATGCTCATTACATTGTTCTTCAAGCAGCTCTGATGTAAGAAGAGAAATTGGGGAGGAGGGGGGGGGGGTGGTTGGTTGTTTCCTTTTTGAGTCTACAGACATGCTATAAAAAGGTGCTGGAATACAGCTCCAGCCTTTGTTCCTTGCGACTCAAAGGAAGTTGCCTGTCTTAACAATAGCCCCACTCGGTTGCAGCCTACTCACTGTGTTGAAAGTTGAAGTGACATTTAAAAGCCCCCCCCCACACACACACACACACAGACACACACAGAGAGAGAGAGAAAGACAGAGAGAGACGCAGACACACACTCACACACACAAACACATTCTTTCTGTATGTCAATCTCCGTTCCTTTCATTTTATCAGCACAGAACAGCACTGTGTTGCAGCTCAGACTAATGACACATAATGTCATTTAATTATCGAAAAATAATTACTTTCAGTGAACAGAATAGCAAGGTGAAAGTCCAAAAATTGTGGGGAGGGCGAAAAAGTACTGTATGACCTTTGCATGTAGTGTGTGAATTGTCTCTCATCTCTATGATAGCTTCAGCGAAAGTTCTACTAGGAAGACTCGTAGTGTAGCTTACACTTCCCATGCTTACACGGAGCCAATCTTAGCTTTGCCTACTTTCGGGAAAGCCCTGCAATCTGATCATTCACTCATTCAATCAGCGCTAGCCTATAGGAATTCAGTGGGCTCTTTAAATATGTACCACCTAACACACCTTCTGCTTCTCAGTACGCTGACTTTGACGTCCTAGCTCAGGCTTCCGCGTGGACCTGGGCTCTCTGCATTTTTACATTCGCCCCTTCTGCCTTCAGTGGCGTTACTTGTTACAATCCTACCGCGCTCGTTCGCTGCGCTGTTCAGACCTGTGCGTCCTTCAGTCAGGGCCACTGCATGTCGCTTTATCGCTAATCTCTGCATATCGGAGCCAGTCACGCTCACGCTGTTGCAGCCTTCACTTCACGGTAACCTACTGCCGGGTCGCCGTCCTCGCACAACTCTGTTGCAAGCCCATGTCGTTTTCGGCAACGATTTCTCAAGCTTCAGCGTCTGGTTGGTAAGGTTATCGTGCTCTCTCTTCCCAAGCTCCTCGAGCTGGGCTACACTCTACCCACAGTCATGCAACCTGCTTGCCAACGATATTCGGCGGGCAGCAAACAAACTGACTTGTCTGACACGGTTTAACTTTCACTTAAGCCTCCTTACAATAATTCCTGCTGATTTTATAATCCCTGAGATTTGTGTTTTTGTGTAGCCGTTTGCCTCGCGGCTCGTTGGGCTGCATAGGCTTTAGGCTAGGCTACTAGTCTGCTGGACCTTCGGTTCAGGTATCACTCCTTGTGCATGGCTGCGGGAAGCCAGTTCATCGTTGCATTCGTTTAATCATCTGGGATTGCGTCCCATACCTTCTGGTAGGAAGTCTACACGGCCTTCCTCGGGTGATTCTCTGCATGCACTTGCCATTGCTCAAACTACTCTCAGCTACCGCTGATCGGTCATGTCCCAGGTATGCCGTGACGTCCCCGACGTTCCCGGCTATCTGGGTTCTCAATTTTGGGGGGTCTTACACCAAAGCTCGAACCAAAATGACGGCACGCTGGCCCATGGTCATCAATTGCCAGTATGTCACACAAGCTATTATCTAGGCAATAATAGGTGTTTTCTTTTCAATGCCCGTATTATGTCAGTGTTCATGAGCTGACACCACAGTGATGGGCTCATGCCCACATGGTGTTGGTTGAGCTTTTAATTAAGAAGCTGTGTCATTTGTGTATGTAACATATCCTTCTAGCGTCTTTTGTATGTTTAAAATGTCTTTTCTGATTCCGTATCGTGTATTGGGTTCCTAGGAATTCTATGGCAGGCCTCACTTTGCTCACTGCCCACCAGTGGGTCGCTTCAGCACTCCATATACCGGTATTGGTGTTAATGGTTACCGGCTGCTCATGATTATGTCGGCAATTTTACATTTCGCTAGTTGTGGTTTCGACTACCAACGTAGCCGTTGGCTGGTTGTTTTACCGATGACGATGCTACATGTCACCTGTCTAACCACTCCTTCCTTCTCGCAGGTCAAACGGAGCGGTCCATCATCACTGGCAGACTCAAGTCTCCTTCAGGCCAACGCCGCGCCCTTCATGCACTCTCTTTAGACACAACGGGTCTCTGCGTGTCCGTGTGATTTCAGCCCATCTGGTCACGCCATCAGTCACATTGATTGCTGACTCGAATTGCCGTTTTAGCAGGATCCTCTGCAAATAATGTGTACTCTAATTTCCATTCTCCTATTTTGCCTTGGCTGTTTTGTTTTTGGCAGATATGCTCACCCGAAGTGATCGCGCCAGGGAGGATGTGCAAGTTCCTTTTACATTCTCCTCCCAATCTTTAATTTGCTAACCCCTGCAGGTGCATCATGCCTCCCCTCTTCCGTTGAGGGGATGCAGTTCGTCAATGGAGAAGCAGTTCCACATATCACACTAACATCTACTTTCTTACAGGGATGGCAGTGCCGGTTCACGGAATCACGCAATCGTATGGATCATGTTTCCAGTTCATACTGGAGGGGGGTCATCCCTCCGTCTTCACAAATCTCCCGAAGGCCAGCGCTTTCGAGGATATCTCCTCTTGTAGCACGGCTTAAAACTAGCCTTCCTAATCCCAGCACTTATCACCTGTCTAGAACTGACTCTTGACTGTATAAAACCGGCACTCACTGATGCACTTTTCTTTATTGTGCTATACCTTCTAAATTGTTTTTAATTGCACTGGCATTGTGGGAGAATTGTTTTAGCTTTAACCTGTTTGCCGTCACGTTGGTCTAGGTTGCACTAGACGCTGGTTGCCCAGCTCACTGTCCAGGTTGCCTTGGACGCCGGTTGCCCGGCTCATGACGCTCGTCTAGGTTGCCCTAGACGCTGGTTGCCCAGTTTGGTCCAGGTGGCCCTGGATGCCGGTTGCCCGGCCGTCATGTCTGTCTAGGTTGCCCTGGACGCTGGTTGCCCAGCTCATGGTTCAGGATACCACTATACGGTCAATGTTAACTGCCTGATTCCGGACTTCGACGCAATTGGATGACACTACGTCTGTCATCTGTTTAGATTGCCTCTGGCCCGCTATATCAGCTACACAGATATTGGTTCCCCGTGATGCAAGGGGCAAAAGTTACGTGCATCATACTCTTTGCCAGACTCGAGTCTCTCCCTGAGCAAACGCTTCTGTGAGAACTCTGGATTCCCAGGGTACATTGTCAGTCGCCTTAATTAAAAATGTCCCGGCCACATGGAATGTCACGTGAATGCACACCCCTCCACTCACTCAGGGGCCAGTGCTTGGCGCATGACTAATATAATTTCTGCATCCAGTTGGGCGATATGTATTGCTTATTCTCTCCTCATTGCTACCTTTACTCATTGTCTCTCCAGCAGCCAGTTCTAAACTGTACTATCCTGCCACAGTGGTGCAGCTGGTATAGCGAGCTCGCGTTAAGTCATTCTCAGAGCTCCTCTGCACTCTGAGATGCATAAGCACCATGGTGGTACCCCAGCACTCATCTGTTCGTTGTCTCATCATATTTCAGTTACATATGTTTCTTCCTCCTGTCACATACAGGCATGAATTGTCCTGAAGTCCTTTGTCTAAGTCGCAAGGTCATGCTTCCCTCGCATTACTGATGCTGCTCATCTTATTTTGGGGGGCTTTCCAAGAGCAGGTGCTAAGGTGTAGCTCTCACGCATCCATCTTGGCCTTGGGTCTGCAGCTCAATGCATTCATCTCACTCTAGCCGCTGCAGGTGAGCTATCGAACCAGAACACACATCTGGCTTCACAAGCACTAGTCTTCTACAAAACTAGTCATAATGCTCATCTATCCTAAATATTAAACCACATGACTACGATGCGAATATACTCAAGCACCCATATCAACTCATTGCTCCGGTCCCAAGCATCTGCAACCACAAGCTCTATTCCCCTGCATTGATCCTGAGTACATCATGTTTAACCTTTTAACCCTAACCATGTTTTGCTTCCCTGGTCCCCGTTCAAACTACGGCTCACACTTTACCTGATTTTCAGCAGCCATCTAGCTAACGTGCTGCTTAAATGTAACCTCTCTCCAAAGAGGTTCACTTCTCACTCATTCCGCATCAGCGCAGCCAAGACTGCCGGCCAAAAAGGGCTATCCACGTCATCCATCAGGATGCATCAAACTAACTCCTCTTGACATTTTCGATGCTCAGAAGTTGCTCTCCCATGTTAACTCAGGTACCTCATTTTACCTTCACAAATCCTGGTGGCGGTGGTTAAATTCTGCGCCTTGCACTAATCGCTGAAACATATTGGGGCCCAGCATGCCGGTAGCTTGTGGTGATTTAGTCTCAGCCATGGGCATGTTGCCCTTTTCACTGGTTGCCCAGCTCGTTCAACACTTATGGTTCAGGTCACTTCTCGCCGGTCGCCCGGCTCGTGATGCACGTCTAGGTTGCCCTAGACGCTGGTTGCCCAGTTCGGTCCAGGTTGCCCTGGATGCCGGTCGCCCGGCCGTCACGTTGGTCTAGGTTGCCCTAGACGCTGGTTGCCCAGCTCACTGTCCAGGTTGCCTTGGACGCCGGTTGCCCGGCTCATGACGCTCGTCTAGGTTGCCCTAGACGCTGGTTGCCCAGTTTGGTCCAGGTGGCCCTGGATGCCGGTTGCCCGGCCGTCATGTCTGTCTAGGTTGCCCTAGACCATAGGTTCTCAAAGTGCGGCCGCGGAAACATTTATGGCGGCCCGCGATAACATCTGATAACATCTGTAAAAATGTTAAAACTGTACATTGCTTTGAAAGAATGAATCTCCGTTTAGTGGTATTTAGCGGCATCTATAGGCATAAGCTGTAATTACAGGTGTGGTCCAACCGATCGCACACTTGACCTCACTCCCAGAAGGCCATCAGTGGTTGTGTGAAGATAAGATGGAGATGGTAGAGCCAGAGCGGGAGCAGGGCCCCTCGAGAAAAAAACGTTATGTCAACGAGGAGAAAAGGCAGTTTCAAGATAAATGGACAAACGATTACTTTGTCGAACCTCACAGGTCGGATAAAGTCGTTTGTCTGATCTGCAGGCAGGTAATTGCAGTGCGCAAGGACTTCAATATAAAACGCCATTATGATACCAAACATAAAACCTACGATAAATTCAGTGGCAAGGACCGCACCAGTAAGGTTGAACACCTTAAAAGAGGCTACACTGCACAGCAGTCAGTTTTCACAAATTTGGCTAAAACTGCTGAAGCTGTAACACAGGCTAGATACGTGGTAGCCCAAGAAATAGCTAAGCGGAGCAAGCCATTTAGTGAAGGAGAATTTGTGCGAGACTGCATGTTGAAAGTGGCCGACATTGTATGCCCAGAGCAAAAAACAAAGTTCCGTGACATAAGTTTGTCGAATGACAGTCACACGACGAATCGAAGATCTGGCTAATGATCTGAAAGGGCAACTGGGAAAACGTGTGGAGGGGCTAGGAAAGGGAGCTTTTTCCATTGCACTGGATGAAAGCACGGATATTTCCGATACAGCGCAATTGCTGATTTTCATCTGAACAGTCACGGAGAACTTTGACATTGGTGAGGAGCTGCTAAACATGGAGAGTATGAAAGGCACAACAAAGGGAGTCGACATTTGTGATGCTGTGTGTCGCAGTCTCGATGCATACAAAGTGAACCTGGCATCTATGGTCGGTGTCACAACAGATGGAGCACCGGCAATGGTCGGGAGTAGGGCAGGTGCCGTGTCGCTGCTCTCTGAGAAAGTGGTCAACAACGGAGGTGAGAAACTAGTCAGATACCACTGTATAATACACCAAGAAGCCCTCGCTGCTCAGACGCTTGAAATGAAACATGTCATGGACATAGTTGTGAAGACAGTTAATTTCCTGAAATCCAGAGGTCTGAATCACCGCCAATTTAAGGCTTTTTTGGCGCAGTCAGAGGCAGACTTTGGGGACGTCATATACTTCACTGCAGTCAGGTGGCTGAGTAGAGGTGCCACGCTGAAACGTTTTTTTAACTTGAGAAAAGAAATAAAAGAGTTCATGGAGTCAAAAGGACAATATGTGACAGAGTTAAGTGACCCGGCTCGTGACGCTCGTCTAGGTTGCCCTAGACGCTGGTTGCCCAGTTCGGTCTAGGTTGCCCTGGATGCCGGTCGCCCGGCCGTCACGTTGGTCTAGGTTGCCCTAGACGCTGGTTGCCCAGCTAATGGTCCAGGTTGCCTTGGACGCCGGTAGCCCGGCACGTCTCGTGGTCTAGGTTGCCCTAGACGCCGGTTGCCTAGCTCGCATAAGCACTAAAGTCCAGGTTGCTCTGGATGCCGGTGGCCTGGCTCGTCACGATGTACTAGCTTGCTAGTCACTGGGCGCCCAGATCGTGAAGTGCTTATGGTCCAGGTTGCCCTGGACGCCGGTTGCCCGGCCGCCGCATTGGTCTAGGTTGCCCTAGACGCTGGTTGCCCAGCTCGTCAAGCTTCTAAATCCCACTAAAGCGAAAGCATGCTGCGGGCCCCACTACAACCCTAGGTTTATGGTTAACACCTAGCTACTTTAAAATTCTGTCGGCGTCCTGGCACAACGTCTTCACCCCGGCCCAGTCATGCTGTTTAATTCATCTTGTATGTATACTAATGTCTCTGCTCCTCTCAGAACCAGATTACTGAGTCACCGCCCTGGCGGTCATCACTCATCCTTTTGGGGGTAGGCTCCCCGCCCCTGCCTTCATCCATCGGCAGGAGACGAGATCCGCTCATCGCTGGACGGATCCGAGACGGGGCCTACGCCAAAGACTGTTACCTATTCAGGACTCTATCATGCTTGCATCCAAGCTGTTCCTTTACTAATTAAATTGTTAACTGATTCTATTCTGTCTACTGAGTCTTTCTGGTAGAAATGATAGCTTCAGCGAAAGTTCTACTAGGAAGACTTGTAGTGTAGCTTACACCTCCCATGCTTACACGGAGCCAATCTTAGCTTTGCCTACTTTCGGGAAAGCCCTGCAATCTGATCATTCACTCATTCAATCAGCGCTAGCCTATAGGAATTCAGTGGGCTCTTTAAATATGTACCACCTAACACTGCTTCTGCTTCTCAGTACGCTGACTTTGACGTCCCCTCCACCTCCCCTCCAGCCACCTCTGCCAGCAGTCCACGTCCATCGGGCACGGTCTGCCTACCACATCATCTTCCTTCAGCCACCGCCACCAGTTGGTCCCAGTCTCGTCGTGGGGGGTAGGCTCCCCGCCCCTGCCTTCATCCATCGGCAGGAGACGAGATCCGCTCATCGCTGGACGGATCCGAGACGGGGCCTACGCCAAAGACTGTTACCTATTCAGGACTCTATCATGCTTGCATCCAAGCCGTTCCTTTACTAATTAAATTGTTAACTGATTCTATTCTGTCTACTGAGTCTTTCTGGTAGAACTTAGTGAGATACTAGAAAGAAACAAGCACATGACGGTTGCAATAAAAGATAATTAGATGCTGATGGTACCGGGTTGTAAGTTCTTGGGCAATTTTGTTTTGTAAGCACGCAATTGTGCTTTCAGTTTGAAATGGCTGATAATGACAAATTCATGGCCTCCATTTTATCTTAGTCTCCTTATTGGTTTCAAACTTTCGAACAAACAATAATGTGTGTCTGTACAGCGTTAATTTCATTTCTTGTTGGGAATCATCTTCCCCCTTTGTCTAAACCTCAATTCTCTCTCTCTCCACATTATAAAGCTGTAAAAAAGCCATCCACAGAGATTCAGCAAGGTAATATAACCTTCACACTGTGCTGCATCAGCAGTTGTATAATTATCCTTATCGCCTGCAATTAGAATTAGAATATTGCTTTCAGGGATAGTTGTTTATAATTATAAGATACAGTGATTATGCTAACAGTGTTACTATCCTCTGCACAATAAACATCTTAAAACTGTATTAGATCCAGCATTTCAATAACTGTGTGCATGATTCTGGAATATTGAGTGTAACTTGTAGAATTCTGGGGTATTCTTACTGTATTCTGATGTGTTCATATGTTACTTCTGTGTGTAGGCTATACAACAGGGAGCGGTCCATATTATTGTACATAACTGTGCCTTAGGCCTGTGTACCAGCAGGAAGGTCATACAGGCCGATGTTTAGGAACATCCGAGATAACATGGGCCGAGGGAGACACGTTGGCATGATTGACGTTTGTATGTTTTAGTATAACAGGCTTTGTCTTAGGTTTTGACTCGGAGACAGATCGAGGAAACGACCTGAGGAGCATCTTCTGTCGGAAGGCTCAGCAGCCGCTTATAATAACAACCACAACTGTTAGACTCTGCACAGTTTTACTGTTTGAGACTTGGCCTGTGTTCTGTTATTCATTGTTGTACCATCTACAATAAATCATCATCTAATCGCCGATCTTGATCCCGCCGTCAAGCTTTATTGACCATCTTCAATACAGACATTAGAACTAAAACACAACGCAACAATCAGAGAATCCAACATTTGGTGCCGTGACCCTTCTCGCAAAAGGAGAAGAAAGACGACAACATTTGGTTATCGTGACCCGACCGCAAGAGGGGAGGAAAGACGAGAACATCCAACGAGTTCAAAGAGACTTCGGGGGCAGATTTTGGATTTTGAACATCTGTAAGAAGAGTCCATCTTGGCACCCTGATTGACGTGACTGAATCCCAGCTGGAAGCCTGCCAAGAGGGGAAACACTGCTGCACTGCGCACCCTGCATGCAGTGAAGACATTCTGACCAGGTGAAAGCAAAAAGTCTTTACTCCTTTATGCGGGAAATATACCTATACCTATATCAATGATTGATGAGCTCTAGATGTCATTTGATATAAGTTTTCTGGAAAAAAGTAAAAGGTCAAAGTGTACACATATTTTGGGTAATTGGATAGATTTGTGAACGAATTAAAAGAAGTAATCGATTAACTACGGAGAAGCTTGGGGGATTAAATCTTTTCTTTTTCTGTACTGCCATTACATGTTAAGCTGTGTAAGTTTTATGAGATAAATGCTGTGCGTGTGCCAATGAGAAAATAGGAGGAGTTGCTACAGTCATTATTTTGCTGAGTGAACTGTGTGGTTGTTTCTCAACGGTCTTTGTTTAGTTTAATGGCCTAGGACTAAACTTAGTGCTACAGTGATACGGAAAGGAGACGAAATCACCAGAGTGGGGTGTTTTGGTTGTGCAGTAATTGAAAAGTGGGATAGGGTTTCCACCTATGTTTTTTTGTTGACTTGGTCAACTGTGAATTTAACAAGAGATCGTTAAAGGTGTGAGTGAGACATTCATTTTTATCGTTGTCCAGCCGTTTTGGGAGAAAAGAAACAGTCTGAGTTAAGTGAAACTGACACTGTAGTCCATGGGCCAGAGCAGAAGTTGGTATCACCAAAGGTGGCAAAATCTAGCAATGATTTTCGTAATCCTCTATGTCTGAGAGATATGTTTTGGTATGATAACCTTTTCTAAGTGGTAGCTTAGTTGTATTTTTACTAGCTTTTATATCCATACCCAGTACAATTTACAATACATGCCTATGTGTAGGTATAGCTGTATGCAAGTGTGTGGGATGATGCGATATGTCTTAATCTATGTTATATCATATGTAGATGGCATAGGCTTTTAGAAAATATACAGTTTAGATGGATAATTTAGCTTTTCATGAATTACATAGGCTAAAATGCATCCGTCATACACTTTTTCACCTATATAATATAGGATTAGATAGAGGAAAAAGACTAAAAGTGGGTGGGTCAAATCCAAACTCTTGCTATATCACATCTAGAGAGTATAGGCTTTTAGAAAAGATATGGGTTAGATAGCTGAATACACTTTACACAGCTATTTTAGACCCATAACTAATAGCTGTCCATTGAAAATCAATGCATTTCAATGTAATGCAAAATACATTACAGAACTAAGGTATAGTGGTAGTTGGGAGATGTCTCAATGCACATTATATCACATCTAGAATATATAGACTTCTCAGAAAAATATATTTTAGGGTAATTAATCTGTTTTCCCTAATGATACCAAAACTATAATGATCGGACATGCCATGATATTTCAATTCTAAAGAGAATGCATGTAGATCCTGCATAACTATTAGGCCTAAATTCTGCTTTTTCAATTTGTCTGGAACTAGATTTCTTTTCTGAACATTCTACAGTACAAATATAAACTGCCAACTTTAGAGTGTGTTGGTCAGTGTTGCCAGATTGGGTGGGTGCCCGCCCAATTGGGCTTCTTTTGACTTCGTCGGGCGGGGGAAAATAAGCTTTAGGCGGGCAAATAACATTTTGAGTTGAATGGTTCTCTATGACAAAATCGTTGTTGGGGCGTTTTATTGCTGAAGAGGGCGGGTTTTTGAGCGTGAATGGGCGGAAATCACTCAACCCAATCTGGCAACCCTGGTGTTGGTGTTTGCTGGGCCACAGGGCCAGTATGTGGATGGAAGCAGTTTAGTTAGGTTACAGAACAACAATGGCTGTTGTAGTGTCAAAAACAGATTACAAGGTGAGTCCTGTTTATTTTTATTTGTGTTATGATTCAGATGTGTGAGAATGAGTAAGGATATGACCAATGACTAGGCTACTTGTGAAAGACTAGATATAATAACCCAACCGGCCCAAGTAAGGTACTAACATCATTATCAAGCAATGATGTATGCTGTAAACCGTAAAACCGTAAAACTGTAGACTTCCCCAATTTGTGTGTGAACAAAAGAAAGGACAAAAATTAGGGGCAGCCGTGGCCTACTGGTTAGCGCTTCGGACTTGTAACCGGAGGGTTCGAACCCCGACCAGTAGGCACGGCTGAAGTGCCCTTGAGCAAGGCACCTAACCCCTCACTGCTCCCCGAGCGCCGCTGTTGTTGCAGGCAGCTCACTGCGCCGGGATTAGTATGTGCTTCACTTCACTGTGTGCTGAGTGTGTTTCACTAATTCACGGATTGGGATAAATGCAGAGACCAAATTTCCCTCACGGGATCAAAAGAGTATATATACTTACTTAAATAATATACAGAGATGTAGCCTATGTGTGAGAGAGCAGTTTCAGTTGGTAAGCTAGAATACTGATGAGAGTGGCAGAATACTGATGATGCACAGTCAAGCCACAGCTCAAGCCACTGCACTCTTACTCTCTTTCTCTTCCTCACATACACACACACATACTTCACATACACAAACATGTTCTCTCCCTCACATACACACACACTCTCTCACACTCTCTCTCTTACACTCTCTCTCCTTCACTCGCACACACACTTCATATATTCCCTCTGTCTCTCCCTCTCACACACACACACAGTCACACACACTGTTGCTGAGTAGGAAAAGGCCTCTTTTTAGCACATCATTCCTGATATATCTCTGTTGCTTTTAAATTGTTGTACATCGAGAAGCATGGCAGAAGGAAGTAGTGGTATTCAGGGGGAGTGTTTAATACATTGTTCAGATGATAAACCTTGTGGCACCTACTGTATGAACATAAAGTCATGGAACACACTACTGAGAGCAGCTGAAATAAGAGCCTATCGCCCTATCCTTGATCTTGCTAAAGATCTACCTGAGGGTAGAATACCATCCATATTGTATCACAGAAAATGGCGTAGCATCTTTACTATGAAGAAACTGCTTGACAAGATCCTTGCAAAAGACATATCTGCAGAACCGTCTGTCACAGAGGACCGAAAGGGAAGGTCCAACGACTTTAAGAGTTTATGAGGCCAAATGTATACAGGTGCTGGTCATATCATCAAAAAGTTCAATCATGTCAGTAATTCCATTCAAAAAGTGAAACTTGTATGTTATATTCATTCATTACTCACAGACTGATATTTCAAATGTTTATTTATTTTCATTTTGATGATTATAACTGACAACTAATGAAAATCCCAAATTCAGTATCTCAGAAAATTAGAATATTACTTAAGACCAATACAAAAAAAGTTTTTTTTAGAAATATTGGCCAACTGAAAAATATGAAAATGAAAAGTATGAGCATACAGCACTCAATATTTAGTTGGGGCTCATTTTGCCTGAATTACAATGCGGCATGACATGGAGTAAATCAGTCTGTGGCACTGCTCAGGTGTTATGAGAGCCCAGGTTGCTCTGATAGTGGCCAGCTCTTCTGCATTATTGGGTATGGCGTATCACATCTTCCTCTTCACAATACCCCATAGATTTTCTATGGGGTTAAGGTCAGGCGAGTTTGCTGGCCAATTAAGAACAGGGATACCATGGTCCTTAAACCAGGTACTGGTAGCTTTGGCACTGTGTGCAGGTGCCAAGTCCTGTTGGAAAATGAAATCTGCATCTCCATAAAGTTGGTCAGCAGCAGGAAGCATGAAGTGCTCTAAAACTTCCTGGTAGACGGCTGCGTTGACCTTGGACCTCAGAAAACACAATGGACCAATACCAGCAGATGACATGGCACCCCAAACCATCACTGACTGTGGAAACTTTACACTTCAAGCAACGTGGATTCTGTGCCTCTGCTCTATTTCCTCCAGACTCTGGGACCTTGATTTCCAAAAGAAATGCAAAATTTACTTTCATCAGAGAACATAACTTTGGACCACTCAGCAGCAGTCCAGTCCTTTTTGTCTTTAGCCCAGACGCTTCTGATGCTTCTGATGCTGTCTCTTGTTCAAGAGTGGCTTGACACAAGGAATGCGACATCTGAAACCCATGTCTTGCATACGTCTGTGCGTGGTGGTTCTTGAAGCACCGACTCCAGCTGCAGTCCACTCTTTGTGAATCTCACATTTTTGAATGGGTGTCTATTAAAGGAACACCAGGCAAGCCTGATGCTTTTTCTCTACGAAACTCCCCCTCGCTCGGTCTGAAGCTCTTTTCCTTTTCTTTGCGTGTTCCGTCAAGGGTTTTCGCTGCTTCTTCGCTGGCTCTGCCATTATACACACGTTTGCAACAATCTCTAGCATTTCGTTAGCCTGCCTCTGTGCTGTAAACTGATCCTGCTTCGGTCGGCGGGTAGGATACACCGAACTTGCAAGTGGGATATTCTTCCTACAGGCAGTAGGGGCGGGCGAGAGAGCCTTCATTCACCCCGTAATGAGTCATTTAACCATATACCGACTTATGAAGATGATTAATTAACACAAAAACGTTGCCTGGTGTCCCTTTAATGTGCTTGGACACAGAGCTCTGTGAACAGCCAGCCTCTTTAGCAATGACCTTTTGTGTCTTGCCCTCCTTGTGCAAGGTGTCAACGGTCGTCTTTTGGACAACTGTCAAGTCAGCAATCTTCCCCATGATTGTGTAGCCTACAGAACTAGACTGAGAGACCATTTAAATGCCTTTGCAGGTGTTTTGAGTTAATTAGCTGATTAGAGTGTGGCACCAGGTGTCTTTAATATTGAACCTTTTCACAATATTCTAATTTTCTGAGATACTGAATTTGGGGTTTTCATTAATTGTCAGTTATAATCATCAAAATTAAAAGAAATAAACACTTCAAAAATATCAGTATGTGTGGAAGAAATTTATACATTATACAAGTTTCACTTTTTGAATGGAATTACTTAAATAAACTTTTTCATGATATTCTAATTATATGACCAGCACCTGTATTACTTAAATAAACCTTTTCATGATATTCTAATTATATGACCAGCACCTGTATTTTGTGATAAATGTAGCAAGTATTTGAAAGGTCAAAGGACAAAAGAGAGTCTAACAAAATGTGCAGAGTTAAGACCTGATGACAAAATCAGAAGAGCTGCCGTCAGGAAAGGTTACAAAAGAGTACTATCCATAGCCAGTCGTGACTGATGGCCTCCTTACACCAGACAACTTTGACAAGATTTGGGAAAGATTCTTGAAAGATTGGAGTCTTTTGAGTAAAGTTTGAATCGGGGACATTAGTTGAAAGACTACAATCTTTCAAGAATCTTTCCCAAATCTTGTCAAAGTTGTTTGGTGTAAGGTGGCCATTAGTAGCAGCAGAAGGCCATTACCATAGATCCTGCTACAGGGTGTACACAAAGGAAGATTCAGACATAGACAAAGATAAAACTAAGTTGGCCTGCAAATGTGTACGGACCTGCAAACTTCCTGACTGCTCCTGTCTTTCAAACAAATTAAAGTGCACGGAATTGTGTAGGTTTCAAACTTGTAGCAATCAGATGGAGGAAGAGGATGATGAGGAGAACATAAATGCCAGTCTGGATGAATATGATGATAGTGATGAAGATTAAAAATATAATTTTGAGTCCTCATTAATCTTGTCTTCAAACGTTTGAGCACATCCACCTATAAATTCCACTGTAGCCTAAAGTTGAGCCATTTTTGCAGCCAAGACATTATGGTCTCTATCAAAGCCAAACATGCCTATTCAGCCATTTAATCCATATATTTTCTAAAAGCCCATACTCTCTAGATGTCACAAAACATGAGTTTGGACTTGATCCACCCTTTTCCATCCATTGCATATATTAATGTATTATATAGGCGAAAATGTGTACATTTTATTTAATTTAGCCTGCATCATTAATGAAAAACTAAATCATCCATTTAAATTTTATATTTTCTACAAGCCTATGTCATCTAGATGTGATATAACATGGATTAAGACATGTCCCACCTTCCTCCAGACTTTGAGACACCCATATCTGTACATAGGCTTGTATTGTATAATTTACTGTGTGCAGGTATAAAAGCTAGGGAAAATACAACTAAGCTACCACTTAGAGAGGGCTATCATACCAAATAATGTCCCTCAGGCATGGAGGATTACAAAAATCATTGGTAGATTTTGCCACCTCAGGTGATATGTGATTTTTTAGGTCCTGGCCCATAGACTACTGGTGAAATTTATTGTTGTGGCTTCATGCTGTGAGTAAAATAACTTACCAAGTGTCAGGTTACGGAGCGAGAAAGATAGAGAGAGAGTGTTTCCTTTTCTCTGGCGGGAGCAGCGAGCGTGTGTGTGTGAGTGTGGAAAAAATGTAAATAAAAGAGAGAGACAACTCGTGAACAATTGAGAGGCGAAAAAATTAATAACCAAATTTTGCAAAGTGCAAAGTTGTCATTATATCACTACCACATCACACAAAAATATAAAGAAATATATTTAAAAGGATCACGTCACTGCACGAAACACATAGTACAATTTAATATTTAATGATTTGTTATTAGCACAATCCAGATATGGTTCTTGGTAGGAAAACTAAGTTGCAGGCCTTAGCTGAGATACAAGACTATGTGTCAGATTGGATGGCAGTGAAATTACAATTGGGCAAATTACAAAGGAAAATAGAGAAGTCGGAATTAGAGACATCTAGAAGTGCAGTGGACATTGATAAAGACAGCTTCATTGGACAGAATGCTGCTGTTATGGGAACCCCACCTGACCAACAGCAAGCAGGTGACACAAAACAAATCATTCTGGCCCCATCAGCAGCCACTGCTTTCTACAATCCACAAAGACAAGGAATAACGTCTGCAACCAACCATCATCAAACTGCTCCACTCCAGTATGGCTATCCACAGCCAATAGCTTCAGTACCCCCCCCCCCCCCTCCTCCATTGTTGTTACCAATGCCACTGGCTACAAGCCCTTACCCACCTCACCCACCTGTCAACTCTTTCCCTACCCCACCACCACCACCACCACCCCCACCTGTCAACTCTTTACCTCACCCACCCCCACCTCCCTCACCCCCACCTGCACCAGTGAATGATGGGGCATCTACATCCAATGCTGCCCAGGGAGCGACTGCTCCGGTAACAAGGCCTAAGACAATGAAAACCAGGCCAGCGATGGAGGACTGGGATGCCTGGGATGAGTCAGCTGACGAGGCACTCATATGCCCTGTGCGCACAGTAGCCACCGCCGACGGCGTGTCTGTGCTTTACCAACCAGCGAGCAATGCAATGGCGGATGCGGTGTCAAGAACAGCCGCAAGAAAAAGAGAGGGAGGAGATAACGAAACAACTAACGAGAATGGACATGGAAATGGAAACACGGACGGATCTAATGGTAACAGGAACATTTTTGAAAATGACGACGAGAAATGCATGATGAGAGTGACAAAGAAGGTCAAGGAAACATCTGAAGAGGGAAAACAGGAAAGTTTGGCCAACATCATAGACATGCAGAACAGTTCAAGCCGAGAAGAAAAGTGGACTTGGATTGAAAATGCGGCGAAGCTCCATGATGACAACTTGTGGAGGTTTGGAACACGAACAGTGACTCCAGAAAGTCTTCTGCCATATCTGGCGGCGCAAATTCATTCGCTTGGACACGCGGGAGTGGAGAAGATAAGGAACAGATTCATACAGGTCTGGTGGTCACCGAAGTTCACAGCAACGGCCAAAGACATCGTCAAGCGATGTCTTTGGCAATGTCGGCAAAACAATCACGACAAGAAGGTTAAGTTGCCAATGCTGAAGACACCAGCTCCACCAGGACCATTCAGAGTTCTCCAGATAGATTACATCACTCTTCCCAAGTGCAAAGGCTACCGAGATGTTCTGGTTGTCCTGTGCAAGTTCTCCAGGTGGATTGAGGCATCCCACGACCCTGAGATTAAGAGTCTCATGCTCTACCGACTGAGCTGGCCGGGCAAAAGCAAACATTGAACTAAGTTTGATCACCTCTGGCTTGTTAAGACAACAGAAGTCAAAGAAGTGGTTGCTTAGGGATGGGGATTTCTAAGGCCCATCTGGTTAGAGACTATTGTGTGAGTATGTGTTTGTGGGCGAGAACGCCATTGCATGTGGGTACATGTGAGACTATAAATAATTATGCCTTGTTACGTATGGGAGAGAAAGAAACTGTGTGTGTGCTTCCCTTCTAATTAATGTTTGGTCATGTTCGGTCACTCCACAACACTAGCCTTTGTTTACAACTGCACTATTCTCCTATCAGCACACACACAGATACAGATACAAACACACACACACACACACACACACACACACATCTTTATCCTTGTTACCATGTCTGCTGTCGACTTATTGCCTCTCTGTTTGTTGCACATGGGAGGCCTGGTGTATCTGCCAACAGGGCGTGCCTTGGGTGTACTCGCCCTGCCTGGGAGAACACACTGGAGCCACACTGAAGGAGAGATGCGTTGACAAGCCTTCATTAGCACCCACCACCTCTCTCTGTCTCATTCTCTCTCTCTCTCTCTCTCTCTGTCTTGCTCTCTCTTTCTCTCCCTCTCTCATTCTCTCTCTCTCTCTCTCTTTCCCTCCTTCATCCAGCCATCTGCGTTCACTCCAGCGTGTTTGAATAATGAATGGTGTTATTAGAGAGGCTTGCTCCGTAAACAACTGTTCAATATTGCATAGTGTTTATCATGTAGGGCAAGCAGGGCTGCTTCTGCATGGCAGGATGTCGCTGGCTGCTTACCAAGTGCATGTTTGTGGGGATGGGAATTGTGTTGGCTTGTTTGTTTGCTTTTCTCAATAACATTTATTTCATATTAGTCTTATATAGGTCTATACAAGGGGAAGATTGTAATGGTTCGTATATTGTATCATTAGAGTGAGATCTCTTCCCATTTAGCATAACCCAATCTATCAATTGGAGAGAAATCAATTGACCTATTAATCCTTAATCTAATGAGCTGTTTACAGCACCAGTGTTTAAAAGGGACAAAGTCATCACAAGACGTTGCGTATGTGTTTGGATGGTTATGCAAGGCTAATATTCATTGTGTAAAGATTAATTTAACACTCCATTTAAATAATGTCCCTTAAATGACAGAAAAATACTTTTAGCCATCTCTAATTGAGTCATAATTGAGCTGATTACATGCTAATCAGATTCCACCTCTCCCTCCCCTCGCTGAACTCTGCCATTGTTAGCCTGCCGCTTGTGATTTCCACACGGCTGACTGCGAGTTCATTTCTGGCGATGAAGTAATTCCGCCTCATTTTCTGTGCACTTGCGTCAGACAGAAGGTCATCAAACGTCGACCCATGCATTCTTAATATATAAACAACGGTGAGCTTTGAGCTTTTTCTTTTTTTTTATTTTTTTAAACAGATTTAAAATTTTGAAGAGAATTGAAATTGTTTCAGGTATCTGTCAGATGAACTGCTTGCTAACTGCTGCTGCATTTCTTTAGATAAAGTTCACACAATCCTGGTGAAATGTTAGTATTAGTGCTCAACATCCTCCATGCCATGTGTGGGTTTAGGTGCCCATGTGAACCCGGGATTGATCCCAAATTTCCTGATCCCATCCTGGTGCTCTCTCCCACTCACTTCCTGTCGCTCCTCTCTGTCCTACCTGAATTTAAAGGTGCTCTAAGCGATGCCACACGTTTTTTAGGTTAAACATTTCATGTCACTTACTGCAAACATCACCTAACCAACCGCTAGCTGTCTGTGTCCTGAATACACTGTAAAAAAACGCGATCTCTGTGGACAGCCCAGGCTCCAAAAACAGCAACAAAAACAACCTGGGCAAACCTAGCCCATAAAAACATAACAAACTGTTCCAGCAAATCACAGACGAGAGGGAGGGGGAGGAGCTAGCTCTCTGTTTTGTTTGAAAGTCAACAGAAGTGACGTTACCCAGCATCGCTTAGAGCACCTTTAAGTCAAAAGGGCAAAAAAATGTTCCATGCTCCTGAAGCAATGTGTTGATTGGTCAGAATAGTGCACTGTATGACTCAATCCCAGCCATTCTGTTTGTTTCCCATTCTCAGAGCCAGGCCTGTGTTGTACAAACACCAGACTATAGGACTATGAGGAGCAATTCAGCAGGATTTCAATAGAGCCATAATGTGGACAGGAGGCTCAAATGGAAACGAGCAGCCCACTCCTCTCCTGCACTTTGTTGCATCTTATTTCATTTTGAATGGATTTCAGCTCATTTAAAATGTGCGGCCCCTGGTAAGCCCCTAGCATCACTTCAACTGCTGCCTGACAGACTGGCTCCTTTGCAAGGAGAGAGGGAGAGGAGAACTGGAGAGAGCAGGCTTCTTCTCACAACAGACTCGCCTGGGAGATGGCCGACTGCAGTGGGCAATATATTATAGTACAGAGAGAGAGAGGGAGAGAGAGAGAGAGAGATGAAAACCATGAGGGCAGTAAAGCCTTGCCAAAGAAATTCGCGCAGAGGATGGTAAACAAAAGTCAATAAATTCTAAATACTTTGTAATCGGATAAAAAAAAAAGTTTTACGTTAGTAGTCAAGAATACATGGCTGAGTTGCCTCAGCAGCATACATAGGGACACGTATTTTACTAACACAAGTTTACCATCTTCAAACACTTTTTCTCATCTCAAAAAAGGGTTTGGTAGCAACTCATTGCCAGAATGCACTGGAGCGTGTCACTCAGAGCGCTGCCCCCACTGACCTCGGCGCGGGGGACTGGAGCAGGGGTGTGAATTGGCCTTCAGATGTGAGCGGAGGTGAGGTGATCGATAGGCCATCTTGTTAGCCTACCTTGAACCATGCCACTATTCCCTGCTCTCTCTCTCTCCCCCTCTCTTTCTCTCACACACACACTCACACTCATGCACACACACACCGGTCAGCGTCAGCTCCCCAGGCCTCTCTCTTAAGACCTTACTCCCAGCACAAGGTCAAGGACCTGTGTCTAAATGCGATTGCCTGTCCTGTCCTTTGGTCTGAAAAGATAGCTCCAATACACCACAGGTAGTTATGTAGTACTCGAGTCCGGTCTCGAGACCGATTTCTGCTTTCTCGGAGTTGTTCCTTCAAAGACTCAGTCTTGACTCGGTCTCGGACCAGTGGGAAGAGAAGGACTCGTAATTTCAGACCGAGTCCTCGAGACCAACGCATTTTTTTATGTTCAAACACATAACAACAATAATAATAAAATGCAATTTTGAAAGGCATTATTTGAAAAATACTGCCATCAGAGCCGTTTATTTATCTCTATGGCTCTGCTGCCGGTGAGTGTCTGTAGGTCAGCATAGTCCATATTAAGACGTTAAGACTGCTCCTCTAACAATTCCCAATCTAGTTTAGTCTGTAGGCCTAACTGTTGATTATTAACTGGGGTGATATTAAATCATGAATATGAAAACTGACATGTTTTTATGGTCTTGGTCTCGACTCCTAAAGGACTCGGTCTCGACTCGGACTTGCTTCCTCAAAGACTCGGTCTTGACTCGGACTCGGCATAGGCGGTCTCGTCCCCATCACTAACAGGTTGTAATCTTGTTTTGCTCCCTATTCAGTGTAGCATTGACCCTTATAAACACATATATTATACATACCATTTCCCACAGTCACTAACGAGATTTCATGGGCAATTAACACTCTTAATGTGTGAACGCTAACTCACATCTCATTGTCCTCTGCCATGTAATGTTGCCATTGGCAGCTATCTGGCTGGTTTAACCCATTTACTCCTAAAATGCCTGCTAAAAACGCCTATAGAATCCTATGGCATTCTAGACTAAATAACCTTATTTCCTGAGGCTTTTCTGAAAAAATACTAAGAATTGTCAGCGTCTACCAAAACCTTAATATCTACATGTAAGCCTCTGTAGCACCTAGAAACATGAAATAAAAAGCATGCTGCGCTACGCAGCAACCAGCAGGAGATTCAATGTTGCGCTACTGTATGCAGCAACCGGCGAGAGATAGAATGTGCGTCGTGCAGCATCCGGCGTGAATGAGTTAAAGCATAGAACAACAAGAAAAAAAAGTGTGCGTCATGATTTGTTAATTATTTAGGTATGGCTGAATAGACAACTGTCACAAATCCATAATTCTAAAGGTTCAGTGCAGCTCCTGTGGTTCATAACTGATGACATTCTACACTAAAAACATACGTGTTGTCCTTATCTGGACACAGAGATGTGTTAAAAAACAATGCAAGTTGTGTTGTTTTCAACACATTTGTTTTAAGAGTGTAGGCCTACTGATGACATCAAATACAACTTCAATGACTTATTGCAACTGCTCAGGATAACATCAGTTCAATTAAGGAAGAACTAGACTGAAAAGACAGGTATGCTTGTGGAAAGAGGAGAGAGACAGATAGACATATAGAGAAAGAAAGAGAGAGCGAGAGAGAGAGATAGAGAGTGAGAGAGAGAGAGAGAGAGAGAGAGAGAGAGGGGTCAGTTTATGTTATCAGCGTTTGCGGTGACACGTGTCATAGCAGTTTGCCGCCTGTCAGTCACACCGACATGACAGCCTACACACATTGACATGCATATAAAGATCTATAGACATGAAGAGTCACACTTACACCCATAAGACCTATACACTGGATATACATTTAAACATACTGTAACGTTTAATGCACACGACACCAACATGGTTCAATGGCAGCTTTATTGGCTTGAGAACGAGGGCAGGGACAGACAGACCAAGACACAGAACACAATGCACACAGGGCAGGTCAAGAAGACACACACACTACACCAACAGGGGAGGTCCAGCCCCCCGCACGAAAAGGAACACACACGAGGGATAACTAAAGGGGAAACATGTTACGATAAAGACACCAACTTTACACTTATAACTTAGGATAATAACGACATAAACCCCCCGATTGTTCGCTCTCGTGTCCCAGCATGCTTTTCGCCGGAGAACGGTGGCACAGTGTTTTTGCGCCAACGCTACATAGCTCCCCCAACAAGCCGTTGCCATCCTCGGCAACGACCACGAGGTAGCCACATGCTAGCGTCGGCGCGCGTCGCCCGCCACTCAGTCCAGTGCGACAGTACCGCCAAATCACGTGGGGTGCACGCGCCGCAGGAGCTCACTCAACGGGGCGCCACGCTGCTAGCAATCCAGTTCGGGCGTGCTAGCAGCCACGTGGCCGACCCCGCTCGTCACCAGCTCCCTCTCAGCAGCCGCCCTCAGGCTGCCCTTTCCGCGGCGTGTCACCACGGCACTCCTCCTCTCCAGACGGGGCCCTAGGTGGCCTTACAACCGTCGACACTGTACCAAGCACCGGGGTTCGAGGGGGGCCAGATGAAGCTGCGCCAACGCCACTCCGCTCCGTCGAGTCGCCGACCAGGACAGACAGGCACCGACTCCACAGCAACCGGACCGCGCTGAGCTCTCCCGCTGCAGCTACCGTCTTCGGCGTCCCTCCTCGTGTTGCCATCTCGCAGAGCCGTACTGCTCTGTTCCCGGCCCGTTCCACTCCTTCGCGGCCTCGGCGAAGGCACGACCCCCGAGATGGTCGTGCTATCGAACTCCACACACAAACTTTTTTCAAAAGGCGCCGGCCAACAGGCCAACTAGAACGGGCGCCCACACAGTACGGTGCCTCTCACACGCACCCAAAAGTTTTAAAGTTCAGAGGGCATTTCCGACGAAGCTGCCCCACCGTCGTGAGTTCGCTGCCCTCAGCGGCTCCGCCAACCGTCCATCGTCTAGGAACCTCTTCCTCGCCGCACTCCCTCGGCTCTGCTCACGCGTCGCGGCTCGACAGACCAAGACACAGAACACAATGCACACAGGGCAGGTCAAGAAGACACACACACTACACCAACAGGGGAGGTCCAGCCCCCCGCACGAAAAGGAACACACACGAGGGATAACTAAAAGGGAAACATGTTACGATAAAGACACCAACTTTACACTTATAACTTAGGATAATAACGACATAAACCCCCCGATTGTTCGCTCTCGTGAACGGTAGCACAGTCTTTTTGCGCCGACGCTACAATACTGTTGCACTCACACTCACATTATCCACATAGTGTAGCCTACACAGGTAAGGATTACACAAACACCCTCCTCCACTCATTTCTAAACCACACACACACACACACACACACACACACGCACACACACACACAGGAAAAGTCCAGTAGCCTGAGCCTCAGACTGATTTTAAATGTAAGTGGTAAACAGTTGGTGAAACTCCCAAACATGCGTATTGTTAAACTCCAATCTCAAGGACTAAGGCTACTCTCAAAAACTCAACCTATTTGCTTTTTAAAACATTGGTCAGAAACAGCCTCTAAAATAGGTCACTTGTGACACAAAAATCATGTCACACACCATCACTGTCATGCCCCTGGAGAAGAAACCCGGCATCGGGCGCAGGAGAATTCAGGGGCAGCGAGACGTCTGTGCAGTAAATGTCAGGAGCGCTGGCTGTTCTCCGCACGTCTGAATGTCACACCTCCAGAGACGCACTGCCACCGGCCCGTCCAACAACGGCTGCGGAGATCGCTAACGATCTTTTTCCTTTCTGGAAAGGTCACCTGCAAATATCCTCACACTGCTTTCAGTCTACATTAAATGACAAATTTGCTTAAACTTTGAGAGGGAATTTCATATTGCTCTCCTTCTCATGCAAGCAGCACGCGTCGCCATTCTGTTCTCATATCATTTATATATTTGCATGGAGTGGACCGCCAACAATTTACATATTTATAGGGCACCTTCTTAGGTGGACTACTCACGCCAGATAACTATGAAGTCAGATGTCCAGCCAACACATTAAAATTCTAACCAGACACATTCTAATACCATAGCCTGTATATTTTCTTTAATACTTTGTCCTGCTTCGGGGGCGGTGGTAGTGTAGTGGTTAAGGAGCTGGGCTAGCGTGCAGTAGCCTGAAAGTTGTCGGTTCAATTCCCAGCTTCCACCGTTGTGCCCTTGAGCAAGGCACTTAACCCCAAGTTGCTCGGGGACAATGTGATCCCTTGTAATATAGCTGACATATGTAAGTCACTTTGGTCAAGAAGTGTCTGCTAAATGTAATGTAATGCTTCATTCATACTTATTTTACCAATTCAATGTCATTATTTAGTCATATAAAGAAATATTCATATACTATATTTACTACTGTTAGGATAGATTAGATCACATGGGGAAAGCTGGTCACTAACTGTTGCTCTTTAGGTAGAAAGCAACTTTGTTACAAAACTCAATGCGTCCTCCTTTTCTGTAACAACTACCATAACTAGAATAATGCTTTTCAAGTTTTAGCCCATGAATCCAGAAAAAATATATATTTCCTCAGGACAGTCCAGTGGTCATTTCACACTGTGTGTGTGTGTGTGTGTGTGTGCGCACACATTTATGTGTTTGTATGTGTGTGTGGCCAATTTTGCCACCATGATGACACCCAACATACTGTACAAGTTCATATGCTATGGGGGTTGCTCCGAGTTCTTGTGTTTCCATGCTTGAGGCTTGACCGAGGCCCCTAGGGTTGAGTAGGGGCTGAACTGGGGGCTTGTTTTTTTTTTGGGGGGGGGGGGGGGGGCTACATCCTCCAGACCTCCAGGTCCTCCTCCTGAGCAAGGTTGGGTGAGGTAACAAGACCTCGGTAAGAAGACAGGGGGCATTGGCCTCCCCTCACAGGTTTGGGTCCTGGGTTGGACTAAACTGGGTCCTCTGGTCCTCTTGGGTGATTATTGGGGGTCTTAGGGACCTGCTTCAGGACCTCCCTCCAGCGCTGACATGGGATGGGCAGGCTGACTTGTCTGCCTGGGATGGTTTGTCCTGGCTCCATTATGGTTTAGTTCCATAGCAGGTGTGTCTTGTCCAGATGCAATAAAAAATACCACATTGCTAGGTTACGGGGACGCTGGCAAGACACGCCGCTCCGTCTGGCATCATGTTTTTGTTTGTTTTTATGTAATGTTCGTAATTTTATGTAATGTTCTGTTTTATTTATTTGTCAAGTTAAATGTTTTCACCTTTTATTTACGTTATTTTCGATAGTTTTGTGTTATTCTTGGTCCTTTTTTTTCTGGCTGATAACTAACGGTAACGCTTACACTGCTTACACTGGCTCCCTGTGAGTCACAGAATCGATTTTAAAACACTGCTACTTGTTTTTAAAACTCTGAATGGCAGCGGCCCCATTTATCTAAAAGACCTACTCCACCACTACACACCCCCTAGGTCACTCAGGTCGCAACAGAGACTACTCCTGGTTCCACCAACTACTAGAACTAAATGTGGTGAAGCCGCCTTTAGCTCATATGCAGTTAAACTCTGGAACCAGCTTCCTGAACACATAAAGGCCGCACCCTCAACAGATTGTTTTAAAACCAAGTTAAAGACCTACTTTTTTCCCCTTGCTTTCCCTTAACTTTATTTTATCTAATCCTTCCCCTATTTTCCCATAATTTTAATTTTAATTCTATATTTTCTAATTTTTCATTTACCTATTTTCATATGTTTATTTTAATTGTTTATGATTTCTCTGAGTATGATATGTATCAACTTTTATAACTTTGATTTTTATCCAAATTACCTCGATGTATATATGGCATCTCTTTTTATGTAAAGCACTTTGAACTGCCCTGGTATGAAATGTGCTATATAAATAAATGTTGCCTTGCCTTGCCTTGCCTTGCCTTCTATTCTACTGGGCTGATGAGCTTGCCTTGACTAGCCGTCCCTCTTCCATCTGACGCTGCACATCCTCTGTCTGGACTCGTCTGGACGGAAAGATTGTTCAGGGCAATGGGCCTACTCTGCGAGAGATCTGTAGCTGCCACGACCACCGAGCTGCGGCTGACCTGCGAGCTGCCATAACGTTAACGTATAGCCTCTGACGCTGGGTATCTGCAGTCTGGATTGAGTGCTGACGTGGGGAGCTCTGATAGCGACGTGGGAACCATGAAGCAACAAACGGTCCTTGCTAAAGCCACCGAGCTGCTGATCAGCAGGAAGATCGCCCATCATGACTTCAGACTGTTGTTCTTCCGGTGCTCTGCTCTCCAGACTGCCAGTAAATTCTCTGAGTTGGTCAGTAAAACTTTGTTGGTCTTGCATTGGCAGTTTCACGTGGGTCATCATTGCCCTTGGACTTTTTCAGCAGGTTGGAAATTGGACTAATTTTAACATGATTATTATTATTTTATTTATTTATTTTCAATTTGCTATGTTGTCTGTCTTGTATAGTGTCGGTTAGGGAACGCTGGCGACTACGCCGCTCCGTCCGGCATCTTTTGTGTTTGTTATTTTTTAAATGTGGTGTCATGTGGTGTCAACGCTGGCGACTACACAGCTCTGTCTGGCATTTTTTGTCTTATTGTCTTTTGTTTTTTGTCAATGTCTGTGTATGTGGATCACTTTGGGTTGCACTTTGTGCATGTTAAATGCGCTATACTAAATAAAACTGACTTGACTTTACTTGACATTTAATGTGCAGCAGCTGTATTTATAGCCCACCCTCTTCTGTGACGTTCTGTATGCTCATGACGTTGGTGTGTGCACGTGACGTCACAGAGACATATTTGACATTGAACCAGACACGCACTGAAACACTCCCCACAAAATGAAACGTGCAGCTTATGAAGTTAGTTTTACATTTAATGTCTGAACGCTAAAATACATTGAACTTTATTCGACAAATAAACTTGATAATAGGCTATATATTTTTGTACACAACATGGATAGCTAATCCAAATAATCAAAATGCCATTGCAATAGGCTAGCATACGTGACATGAGATTGTAAGCTAGTTTGTGATAGACTTGGACAAGTCTCATTGTTAACGTTTACATTTTTTAGGCTAGCCTACTTATGTGTGATTACAGACAACTGTAGGCTATGAAATGTTTAATCAGAATTTACCATTACTTTGCATCATCTACAATAAATCATCATCTAATCGCCAAAACTGATCCAGCCGTCAAGCTTCAATAGAAACTAAAACACAATGCAACAACAGGGAATCCAACAGATACATTTACAATATTGATTTCCTAATGTTTGTGTATCACCGCAGGCGCCACGTGATGTGTGATTCATCAATGCTGTCTGGTCATCCGATCTGGAATTTCTCACCTGCAACTTCTGTTTGAATGAGAGCTTTCAACAGTGAGTGGTGGTAACTACACCGGCCACTAGTCCACGACCCGAGGTGGTCCAGCAGCTCTTTGTAGCTGCAAACCGTGTGGGAGCAAGGCTTTATAAAACAATTAGTAAATAAATAAATTAAATTAATTAGCAAGGGTAACGGACTTGACAGGCGAGGAGCAGCGTGATAAGGTACTGACAGAACCAAGGCCGTAGTCCGGATTTTTAAAACACCGAGGTCAGGGGCGTCGCCAGAAATTTCGGGCACTTCAACCAACACACTTTTCCAAAATATTCCATTTTTTTTAGATGCACCTCAAGAGCCTTTTCCCAAATTGGCTTTGGATATTTATAGCCTACTGTACCCTGCTCCATCTGTTATTAAGAATGCTCTGCTTCTCCATCATCATTGGGAATGCTGCATTTATAAATTGCAGGGTCATAGGCTGCAGAGCTTGTAGGCTACCTTCTCACACACTTGGGACCCTTCACCTATCATTTCCCTGTATTCTCCTCTTTATCCTCAACTGCCTGATTTCTATATCCTGTGTCCTGTGTTGGATTGCTTAAAACAACACATCTCTAAATTACTGACCAATAATTTATATAATTTGACAATGTTACAGTATGTTTGGGCCATGTGATAATATCCATCACACCATTAATTATCCATCCTATATAACATTGATTGTGCTTCAGTTTCAGTGCAGGGGGGTCAGGTGCTCTCTCCAATGACACCAAAACATGTAGAAAGAGAAGAAAAACCTGCTGCATGAGAACAACTTTCGATTTGAGTGTAGCCTACCCTTCTGACTTTCTCTGCTGAGGTAATACGTGTAGGCCTACAATAAAACATTCACTGATACTTAGCCATTCTATTCCATTTCCCAGGTGCCCTATTGATTGGACAGGGGAGAGAGATGCTGTGTGCCACCTCTGGACAATAGCATTTCATTACGTAGCCTACTGGCTCTATAAATTGTTGGCATCCTTTCTAATGGGCCTCTGGCTTATTAGGCAGTCCGTTTAAACCCAGCTGGCTCCACGCCTGAGCGATTCTGGCGGTAGATCCCAGGGCCTTTGCCAGGGGTCCAGATTTATGATCATAGTTGAGCTGCATGGTTAAACTTCTGTTTGATTAGTCAGAAGCTGTACTCATATTTCAGTCACTGATGTAACATTTGACCTCTTTATTATAATTTTTTTATTTTTCAATGTGATTTCAGTGAGAAGTTTATTGACTGAATGTTGATATTGTAGTTATTGTGAACACCTACAATTTTCGCTGCTCGGTTGGCAGGTGATGGGTGATGGATTTGGCTGCTCGGTTGGCAGCTGCACTTTCCCTTGGTTTGTCACATAGCCTAATGAAAATTCCTCTTTAGTTTTATCTTTGTCCTTCACTGCGGTCTCTTGTCACTGTAGTCTCTGAGCTTGAGAAATTGCCAAGCCCTATTGAGTTGCATCACTATGTTACACCTGGTAATATGGCTACATTTTCCTCATCTATATTGAATCCTGCATTGACTATTGTTGGTTCTCAGTTTAATATGTAATGGTTTCTACTTCAATGGGATCAGCTATGCATAACCGGTGTAAGGGGCTCGCTGTTCAGCATCACAGAATGGTTTGAGGATCACTATGTACAGCTATATGGACCTGAAGATGAAAAACACACACAACATATTAAAACATTATTTTATTCAAAGTAGAATTATAACAAATATAGTTTATTAAAATTTTGCTGATAATTATTATTATTTATTCAATAAGATATGATTTTTATATAAATGTAGAATGGCATCATCTGCCAGAATGGAATATTTACATTAATAACAAGTGAAACATAAAAGTAAAGGAATTATTCCCCACAAAATTAATTGCATAAAACAAAAAATAAACTATGTGCAATGGAATGATTATCAGCAATATTGTACAGTTACATTTTCTGAGGTTGTTTCACAAAACATTAACAGATTCACAATAATTAACAGACCAAAAACAAAAGTAAAGAAACAAAACAAAAGTAACTGATAGTCAACACATTTTACCACAACTTTAAAATCAGAAACAAAATATTAGGACAGTCTTTTAAGCCAGCATACTGAAACGTAAAGCTAACACTCGTAGCGAGCTGTTGACTCTCACCAACACTGCATTACAACACCACTGAAGACGCGTACCAGCCAGCAAAACTAGAGATCCTCATGTCAAAAATCCTACTTTGGCTACAGAGACACGGCCATGTCAGTGTCTACAGCTTCACAGTGTATATAATCCCTCCCATACTGCAGTTCCAGTTAAACAAGTGGCCTCACACCCTTCACTTTCCCAACACTGTTACACAGTCTTTCAAAAGTGATAAAAGGAGTGTGCACACCCTAGTTACTATCTGGTATGACTACGATATACTGATTCCTCTGCTTATGATATGAGGGACTGCATGTTTATACTAAGGGTTTAACTCAGGCTTATGACACTCAGGACAAAACAACAGAGCTCCCATGGCTTGTGAACCAATTTCCCACAAGTCCTCAGTATTCGGAGATTAATGTAAGAAGGTGGCCGACCTGACTTGTCCTTATTGCACAATAGCGCCCCCTATCAGCAGCTGATTCACTCTGGAGTTGGAACACACTTAGCATTTTGGACCCACTTTGCACTGGTGCTGAGGGCCTTCACTGGTGGACTGAGACTGAGGCTTATTCCTAACAAGTGATATAAAGCGTATCAAAAGCCCAATCCTGACCTCTGTTTTACCGAGAAAGACGAAACACTCATTCTTTATCCTGGAGCTGCTGACGGGGGGGGGGGGCGCCTTTATCCTGCAGAGCAAGTGCAGATGTGTGCATGTGTGTGTGTTGTATCCTTGTGGTCAAGACCATTAAGGAATAACAACTCATTAATTTCATTATCAGTAACTGTACATGCCCCTGTCTGATACAGTACAATCACTGACGTTTTGCACATAACACTGTTTGTCTTACCCAAGCGTTCATTGCACATTGAGTGTGTATGTGAATGTCCATGTCCCCTAATTAGACGGGGGACCATGCCATGTCATGGCAAACCTGCTCTAGAGACAATCAATTACTCAGGATACAATATTTGTCCTCCATGATTGAACTAATCTGTGCATGAGGACGCCATGAATAAATGCATGTTTCCTGTGATGTTCCGGTGATGTTGGTTGTTTAATTGCAGCAGAAATAGGAAGTGTTGTAGTACAGTATTTTACAAAGAAATATGTATAAAAGTGTGTGTTTACTGTTTTCCATCCAGTGTAGTGCTGCTCTTTGAAATGTCCTTTCCTTGTCCCCCTTCATTATATTTCAACAGAAGGAAACATCTTGTGCTTTCTTGACTTGGTCTCACAAAAAAATCTTATTAATTCATTATTTTTCTCCCTCTATGTAATATCAGGATAGAAACGTTCATTCAGTTGTGCTTAGCAGGACAAAGGGTACTTTGGAGAACACAACAAAACCAAACCGAAAACTAACAAATAAAATGAAGACAAAATAAAATGTAGAACAGAAGACAAAGATAATCACAAGGCGAAATTACTTCCATTTCACATTTGGTGGTACATTCATTCATCTTATTTAATCCCGTTGATCTTCAACTGGCTATTTGGGGTGACTACAGCTTTTTGGCTTCACCCCTTCTGCCTCCCAGCCAGAAGTAAAAAAAAAAAAAAAAAAAAAAAGAGGAAAAACAACCTCTTCAGTGTAGTGCCAGGAGTGGGCCTAGTTCCCCCAAATGACCCCTGGGCACTGTGAAGAAAACGGCTTTCATAGTCACAACACCATAAAATAAATTAAGGTTGAATTAAAGCATTTTTTTTTTTTATACAAAAGCTACAGGTTGATGAATGTCCCTGTCTGGCCCCCCATTAGATAAACAACAACATTAACAACAACAAAAGCAAAACAAGGAGTTAATTTTTCCATCCTCTCTCTCTTTCTTAATCATGAAATAATGACAGATAAAGATTAGCTCGCTAGCGGAAAAACTACGGAAGCGGAAAGAAACAGCGTCATGGAGACAAAATGGTTGATGGTATGTCAATAGAAGTGGTTCAGTCTCTATTGTGCCTCCCCTCATCCAAACCATAACCTCAGAAGGAAATAATCTCAGAAGGAAATGATACGGGGAGTTGTAAACATGTCTGCATTTCTGAGAGGGAGAGAGAGAGAGAGAGAGAGTGTGTGTGAGAGAGAGGCATGAAGTGAGGGAGGGAGAGATGGAATGAAAGAAAGAGACACAACTCCTTGTGTGCAATCTCTTCTTAAACTCCCTTGCAGTTGACGCCAAACGCAAAAGGTCACTAAGAGTGGCCGAGTGCCAGATGATAACTGCATTCAGAAAAAAAAAAAAGACAGACAAACAAAAACCTCACAACAATGACAACACAAGCGAATCCCAGTTCATTTCCGCTGGGAATAAATAAATTAACATTTTGAGCCATTTCTGAGATTAAAAAGGCACTATTTGACTGGAGACCACTACAGAGATGGGGTTGAAGAAAAGTAAAAACAATATGTCTGACAAGTCTGCCCAAAGCAAAGTCCTCCGAGATCCTCATAAGTAGCTTTTAGAAAGCCAACACTTTGGAACACAAGGAAAACGGAGACCTTGAAAGGTCAAGCTGATGGACTCCAAAACCAAACCAAAACAAGCAAACAAATAAACAAACAAACAAGAGCCACAACAAACAAAGATCCCCCACCCTTAGGAAAACAAAGATAGCTTCAAAACGACAACCAAAGACACAACACATTATGAAGCCTTGAATCCTGTATGGTTTACACAAACAGAAAGTGTGTGTACTGTATGTGTGTGTGTGTGTGTGTGTGTGAGTGAGTGAGTGAGTGAGTGAGTGAGTGAGTGAGAGAGGGAGAGAGAGAGAGAGAGAGAGAGAGAGAGAGAGAGAGAGAGAGAGAGAGAGAGAGAGAGAGAGAGAGAGGAGAGAGAGCGTGAGATTAATTAACAGCCCAAAAGGTCTCCTCACAGAGGAGGTATGGATTTCTTGGACCTCTTCCAAAATGAAGCCCAGAGTCAGGACTTGGTTGAAGTGTGGGGAGGAAAGGTTGTGGTGGACGGAATGGAGCGAGGGGTCAGGGGTCAGAAGAAGGGGCAGCATGCAGACCTCCAAAGACCCTCCACACACCCAGAGTTGTCAGGGTGGATCTCCATGGAGCAAAGAGTGTCAGGGTGGATCTCCATGGATCCAAGAGTGTCAGGGTGGGCCTAAGAGGTTAGAGTTGGGGGCCCAAGAATGCTTCAGGTTGAGCCCTTGAATTACAGACTGGCTCTGGGGGACAGACTTGAGGGTCAGATCCGCAGCCATGCCATCCCGCCAGAGGTCACAGATCTCAGATCCACAAGTGGACAGAGGGGGAGGAGGAGGAGGGTGTATGTGTGGCTCACAGGTACCCTAACCCTCTGCCCCACTCCACCCACTAACGGAGGTGTCCTTGGGATGTCTGGCTAAGTTCCATCTTGGGTCAGAGGTCAGAGGCCATGGCTGGTTACTCCACCTCGTTGGCCTGATTGCTGCTGAAGTCCTTCTTGATGATGGGAAGAGGGTGGGCTTCTGTGTTGAACACCCAGTGCTCAAACGGCAGGTGGTCGTCCTCGGAGAACAACAGATACAAGTACCTGAGGAAGGGAGAGAGAGAGAGAGAGAGAGAGAGAAAGAGAGAATATCAGAATGGACTTTAAAACATTGTGTGTGTGTGTGTGTGTGTGTCTAAATGAATAAACCAGTGTAGTCAGCATTCTTTCATCGCTTAGTGTTTTGTGTACACGCCTTCAATAACCTGCAAACCATAACATTTTCAGCAAAACTTATTCATCCATTACAGTGTTTGTGTGTGTGTGTGTGTATATGTGTGTGTGTGCGTAACTGCTCTAATGGAAACGGAAGCACAGACAATTAAAGAGGCGATGCTAGCTAGACTGTTCCTACCCAGCCACCCCTCTCCAATTCCCACCGCCTCCACTGCAATACCATCAATCAGATTTACCCCACACAGACACACACACACACACACACACACACACACACTACTGTGGACAGACTGCCACTCTTGTGCTGCTGTGGCTTACTGAGACTAAACACACACACACACACACACACACACACACACAGTGTTGTAGGCCATGTGGCTATGTGAATGACTGGTACTGTGATTCTCATCTCTAACATAGCCTTGGGGAAAGCTTCGCGCAAACACACCCACCGAGACATTAATACAATCGCGCACGCAAAGAAACACACACACACACACACACACACACACGCAAAGGCCATGGGGAAGTGTGAATGAGATGCACTGTCTTTCTCCAGCGAAGCCTTGTAGAGGAAGCCTGCTGTTTTCCCATTATCTGCCTGTGTGTAGGTAATGCAAGCGCCCCGAGTGTGAGTGTGAGAGTGTGTGTGTGAGAGAGAGATAGAGAGAGAGTGTGTGGGTGTGTGTGTCTGCAGTAAATACTATCCATCACACACTGAGTCTACCCAGCCTGCACACACACAGCAGGAGAGGCCACCGCAGAGGATGTAGGAACACAGCAGAGAGGACACACACACACGCACACACACACACACACGCGCACACACACACACACACACACACACACACACACACACACACACACACACACGCACACACACACACACGCACAGCCGAAAACAGCAGGCTAGGGATGCTGGCTTAAAACGTCATTACTTCTCTCCGCAGGTTCCGAGGCTGATGGGAAACATAACTTGAGTCCTGCTGTAGCACTTCTTAATAAAGAGATAACCTGTATGTGTGTGTGTGTGTGTGTGTGTGTGTGTGTGTGTGTGTGTCTGTGCGTGTGTCTGTGCATCTGTGTGTGTGTGTGTCTTACTTGAGCGTTTCTGCCAGGTAGAAGCTCTGCTGCACGTCGTCATAGTTGGGGTTAGAGGCGTAGACGTCCCTCACACCACTGTAGCCCCCCTCCACCCTACAGTGCTGCTCCAGAGCCTGAGAGAGAGAGAGGGATGGATGAATGGAGAGAGAGAGAGGGGGGGAGGGAGAAGAAACAAGAGAGACAGGAAACAGAGATTAGGAGATGAATAAAAACACATACCCCAACACACACACACACACACACACACACACACATGCACACAATACTTTTTCTTGCTGAGTGTGGTGGTCATTTTTCTCCTGCGTGCTTCCTCTCCCACTCCTTTCTCTTCGCACCCTGCTTGTCTCTGTTGGACTACTAGAGGAGTGATGGATCGCTTCTCTCCATTCTGCACCCTCTGTTCTCTCAGACTCCATTCATCTCGCTGTTCACTTCCCTATGCATGACTCCCAACACCAAATGCACTTAAGATTTACAGTCTGTTTAAAGAATTGATGTAGCCAAGGCTTTGTGTTTGTGAGAGCATGTGAGGTTTTTGAGTTTGTGTATGTGTGTGTGTGTGTGTGTGTGTGGAAGGGTGCCAATTCTGTCACACACTCTTTTAATCCTCAGGTTTTGTGGCTAACAGATGTAACACTGTTTTCTTGGTCCTTCTCCCATTCTTGTTTCTCTCCTTGTACTCTCCTGATGGGATTTATTTTGTGTATTTGCAATCTTTCTCTCTCCATCTTTCTTTCTCTTTCTCTCTCTCTCTCTCTCTCTCTCTCTCTCTCTCTCTATGAATGTGTGAGTGAGTTTGTGTGTATATGTGTTAGGGTGTGTGTTTGTGTATGTTTGGGTGTGTGTATATGTGTGTGTGAAAGAGAGAGAGAGAGAGAGAGAGAGAGACAGGAGTCTGTGTGTGTGCCTGTGTGTGTGTGTCTCTGTGTGTGTGTGTTTTTGTGTGTGTGTGTGTGTGTGCCTGTGCCTGTGTGTGTGTGTGTGTGTGTGTGTGTGTGTACCTGCACAGCCTCCCAGCCCCACTGCCTGTATTTGGGGTCGTGGGTGAACCTCCACATGTACATGTAGGTCTCGATGACCTCCGGCCGCAGGATGAAGTACTTCTCATTCTGACGCGTGGCGATGGCCTCCACACCCCCGTCAAAGCGGAACGCCTCCGGACCCAGCTTCAAATCTGGAGAGAGAGAGAGAGAGAGAGAGAAAGAGAGAGAGGATATCAGAATGGACTTTAAAACATTGTGTGTGTGTGTTTGCGTATATGTGTGTGTGTGTATGTGTGTGTATACGTGTATAATATATAGCAGTGTTTCCCAAACTTTTTTTCTGGGGACCCACTTTTAAAAAATTACAGACCATCGCGACCCATTTGACTTAAATCTACCCTGCAACCACCAATATTGCTTTAGGCCACAGGTTCTCCAGCTTTTCTATGCCTTCCCCAACCATACATAGCTATAGGATCTTTATAGATAGATCCTGCTTTGAACACGGTTGTGTATTTTGAGCACCATCAGCATGAAAAGTTGGAAATGACTACTGAAAAGATAAGTTTTAATGCGCATCCGAGAGTTTGGGGAAATTATCGCATGTTGCGCAGTCGTCATTCGTCTGCATATAAGCTGTTCCTGTATTTCTAAAACAATGTTGTAGGCTAAGTTGCGTTGCAGACAAATGGGTTCATAACACTGTGGACATCAATTCCGATGTAAACAGCAAATAACTCAAGTCGTTATATTGTTTTGTTGTATTATATTATATTCTATAGTCGTATCAGAACAAGAGGCTTTTGCGCAATATAGCCGGAAGAATGCGCCTTTACTTTGGAGTTAGCGAGGTAGAAAACGAGAGGAATAGTGTGTAAAATGTCCATTTAAATTGTAGCCTAATATAATGCACTGTTGTGCATTTTAAATCAGAAATAAGAATGTGAGGAGTTGCTATTAATTTTAAAGATTGCATCTACAATCGAAACTATCTACATGCAAATTGAATGGCCTTATGTCCGGTCTATGGATGTCTGCTTTAGTTGACAGCACGGTCACTAGATTTTAATCAGTAAAGTTGAGGAGCTGGTATCTGTTAATGTTCGTGCAAATAGGCGGATTCATGTCCCTTGTAGTTTGCAACTGCGAGGTACATGGCAGGCGCCCCACAGAACGGTTTCATTTTGAGAGGTAGATATCCATGCTCTGGCTCCCCCTCTGCGATGCGTTCGTCCCCCAGTTCCATGCGCCAGTTTCATGAGCTTTTATGACAAAACCGTTACTGTGGTAGTTAACAAACTACATCCTAATAGAAAACTGTTAGCTTTCCTAGTATCAAATGACAAATGGTATCAGTTAGGCCTATAACACAACATAAATTGTGCTGGCGACCCAAATAAAATCTCCTGCGACCCACCCGTGGGTCGCGACCCAGACTTTGGGAAACACTGGTATATAGGATATTAGGTGCATATATTTTCAGCAGAGCAGACACTAACCCTCCAAGATTTTTGTAAAAGTACAAAGTATCTGTTGACAGATAGGGGAGAGTAGATCTATCAGGATTAGAGACTGATATGGAAAAGGTGTTCAGATGTGTCCTGATAATCCCTGTCTGGAGAGTAGAATCCCATATTCTATCAGGATTAGAGACGGATATGAAAAAGGTGCTCAGATATGTCCTGATAATCCCTATCTGTAGAAGAAACACTTAGGACAGGTTACTGTGGCACATTCGTCTGCTGCTGTGAAGCTTTCCCACGTGTATCAAGAATCATGTGCAGAAGAGCAACTGACCAAAAGCATCAAAGTTGTTGTCATCAAGAATTCAATTAATTCCAATGGAATAAACACTAGCACAAGAACAAAGGTTCTCATAGAGGAGGAATGACTGAAGATCATATTCTGGTCTTTGCGGTAAGCCAGAGCTGATCGGAGAGCAGTCAAGCAAGTGATCTCAAAAGCTTCGGGGGATTAGTAGTGGTATCCTATTATAACAATTTACTTCAGTTGCTGACATGAGGAAGATAAAAGCAAAAACTGGCTAATATTTATTAGCCTTGTGCAGCATCAATTGTGCTAAAGAATAATATTAACATGCCAGTGTGTGTGTGTGTGTGTGTGTGTGTGTGTGTGTGTGTGTGTGTGTATGCGTGTATCTGTGTGGGTGAGTAAGAGTGTGTTTGTATGTGTGTAAATATTTGTGTGTGTGTGTGCGTGTGACTGACTGGTATGTGCGTACGGCTCACGGGTGATCTCGGCGTGTGTGTGTGTGTGTGTAAAACTGACTGGTGCGTGCGTAGGACTCGTGGCAGGTGCGGGTGATCTCAGCGTGTGTGTGTGTGTGTGTGTGTGTGTGTGTGTGTGTGTGTGTGTGTAAAACTGACTGGTGCGTGCGTAGGACTCGTGGCAGGTGCGGGTGATCTCGGCGTGTGTGTGTGTGTGTGTGTGTGTGTGTGTGTGTAAAACTGACTGGTGCGTGCGTAGGACTCGTGGCAGGTGCGGGTGATCTCAGCGTGTGTGTGTGTGTGTGTGTGTGTGTGTGTGTGTGTGTGTGTAAAACTGACTGGTGCGTGCGTAGGACTCGTGGCAGGTGCGGGTGATCTCGGCGTGTGTGTGTGTGTGTGTGTGTGTGTGTGTGTGTAAAACTGACTGGTGCGTGCGTAGGACTCGTGGCAGGTGCGGGTGATCTCGGCGGCCAGCTCCATGTGGTGACCCGTCTGCTGGTCAGGAGCTCCATCGGCGCCCAGCGCGATCATGCCGCCGGCGAAGCACGTCAGGTGGCCCATCTTGTGCTCCAGCAGACCGCCCTTCCACTCCGCTATGTAGGTCAGACCGCCGCTGGACTTGCGGATCAGGTTCTTCTCTATGGCCTGGGAGTTAAGTAAGTAAGTAAGTCACTTTTATTTATATAGCAAATGTATCCATGCACAGAGTGCAACCCAAAGCGCTCCACACACAAGACATTGACACAAAAGACAAAATATGCCAGACAGAGCGGCATAGCAACCCGTGACACCAAGACATAAACAAACAAATTTACAAAATAACAAATGACACACAAGACAAAAGATGCCGGACGGAGCCTCCGGACTTGCGGATCAGGTTCTTTTCTGATGGCCTGGGAGGTGGAGGGAGAAGGGGAGAAAGAAATAGACAAATGGGATTATATGAGCAGACAGATGAACATAGACCTGGAAACAGACACACAGCGATTTCAGAAATATAGAGAGAGGCGGATATGGAGACAGACATGGAGAAAGGACGAGAGAGGAGGATAACTGAAGGAGTAAGGGATAAGAATGGACAAATATAGGAAGAACGAGAGAGGAGAACTGAAGGAGTAAGGGATAAGAATGGATAAATAGAGAAAGAGAAGAAGAGATGAGAGTAACAGAAAGAGAGATGGGGAGAGAGATGGGGGATATGCATTCAGTGATAGGATAGGATTTGCTGATGCCGTTTGTCAGGAGGGCAAGTTGAGCAGCTAAAGGCTCTCCCTTTTCCATCACAGAAAGTTCAGAGCTCCTTTTTTAAGTTTGATTTCCATTTAGGCCACTGTGGATCTCTGCTCCGGCTAACCCACACGCCACTGTGGAGCTCTGCTCCGGCTAACCCACACGCCACTGTGGAGCTCTGCTCCGGCTAACCCACACGCCACTGTGGAGCTCTGAGAGGGAAGTGTTAGAAACGCCAGTCTAATTGGTGTGGCTTACTGTAAGTAAAGGAAGAAAAAAAATAATAAAAGAAAAAAAACAGTGTAATGTTCTATACTGATTATTATCATTACTATTATTATGCCAATAAGTACAGAGGGCTGATTGTGACTGTGGCTTCTTAATTGCACAACACATGATGTGATGAATTAGCAAAACCCTTGTTAAATCTAAGGAATAAAAAATAGAATGACTACTCAATTTGTTTTTTTTTTTTTTTTTTAAAAAAGATTTGTTTTTTGGCAGGGAAGAAACTGAGTAATTAGAAACTATTATGAATGATATTTAGTTAGAGGAAACACATTGAAACACACACACACACGCACACACACACACGCTCTGTGCGATGAAGAATGTAATTTCCTCCAGGCCGATGACACACAGCTTTCACTGGGTTATTAGATAAGAGCAGACGACTAGCGGCCATGCTGAGCACCAGCAGATGCACAAGTACATAAGTGTGCGTGAGTGTGTGTGTACACTTATGTCTCATGTGACTTCAATAAAATCGTGTGTGTGTGTGTGTGTGTGTGTGGGGGGTGTGTGTGTGTGTGTGTGTCCTGTTTAAAACCTTCTTGGGCTCAAGTTTCAGTCACAGTGCTGGTTCCTGATAAGCCCACTCCCGTTAGCCAACACACACACACACACACACACACACACACACACACACACACCCACACACACTCACACACACGGTTCCTCAGGGCCTGCCGGTGCTGCCTGTGTGTATGTTAACTCCTCACAGATCTCTGGCCATGTTCTGAAGGCACGCTGGTTTACTTTGTGTCTGGCTGCGCTAGAATGTTCTGGAAAGGCCGGCCGAGGCTGTGTGGAGGGGGGTTATTCTATAGGCCATGGGGGACCGCTGTTCAAAGCTGCCATGCCGCAGACTAAGAGGGTAGTGCAACTATGTGGAACACTGATAAACATCACACACACACACACAGGCGCACACACACACATATGTAGAGTACGCACAAACACATACACACACACACAACTGGTGGGAGAAGTAGTGAAAGAGGTTATAGCAGTGGGCTGGTGTGTGGTGTGTGTGTGTGTGTGTGTGTGTGTGTGTGTGTGTGTGTGTGTGTGTGTGTGTGTGTGTGTGTGTGTGTGTTTTCATGTGTATGTATGCATCTCTCAGCATCTGCCTTTGAGCAGGAAAGTGCCGGTGCTTGAAAACTGTATCCTGCAGGAGTTTGCATTTCAACCTGAGTAGGCTTGAGATCTGGTGCCAAGGAGGGTCAGGATGCTGGCAGGTAAAGCTTGTGTGTGTTTGTGTGTGTGTGTGTGTGTGTGTGTATTACCTGGAGAGCATCGTAGTAGAGTTTCTTCCCCTCCTCGTCCGATTTGTCAGACATGATCCAGGCCTTTAGCAGATATTCATAGAAGCTGTCTCCCAGTCCACCCACTGATACATGATCTGTAACACACACACACAGAAAATAAAATGTTAGTCATGTTGCCATAGTAACCCTGAACTGGGAGAGTGTGTGATTGTGTGTGTGTGCATGTGTGTGACTGAGTGACAGATGCTATAATCTCTCTCTGCCTGTCTGTGTTGGGGATGTTAAATGTCAGCTCCCTGAATGCACATCCATGCAAACTGATCGGTGACAAAACGTATGCGCGCGCACACACAAACACACACACTCACACCCTACACATGTGGGATTTATGAGGAGTTTCTTTACTCTTCTTTTCCTTTTCATTCTATTTGTCCTACTTCCCTTGTTTATATTCACTACCCCATATTCTTTCTTTCTCTCTCTCTCTCTCTCTCTCTCCATTTCTCTCTCCCTCCATCTCTCCCTCTCTCCCCCTGGTGTCCAATGAGCTCAGTGTGAGGGATGAGTGTGAGGTGTCTGTTGTGTTTGCAGTCACACTGATGCCGGCGCTCCCTCATCCATATTTATTCCTCATTAGTGGCCGGCGCTCGTTTGGACTGATAGAGATTAGCCGTCAGCCGCAATTACTAGGACAGCGCTAGCCGGCATGCCCAGCGCAGCCGCCACCGCTGCCGTAGCTGCCTAACCAGAACCTGAAGAGAGATGGGGAGCATATATCTTCCTCCTGTCACATAGCACAGCACCACCTAAGGGTAGGAGGTCATACGTTTAGATTGTGAGCTTAATTGCAATCAGTAAGGCAGACGTACACACAATAGCGATTTGTACCAGCCGGCCTGCTAGTTAAGGAAATATATGAAATGGTTCAACATGGAATCATGGAATTCGGTCATAGCAGTGGGGCTTGATGTGAAAACAATCATGGACTTTGCCTTTAAGGTCACAGCCATGGGGTTTAGTGTAAAGGCAATCATGGACTTTGCCTTTAAGGTCAAAGCAGTGGGGTTTAGTGCAAAGGCAATTATGGACTTTTCCTTTAAGGTCATAGCAGTGGGGCTTGGTGTAAATGGACTTTGCCTTTAAGGTTTGGTGTAAAGGCATCCCTGCTGGAGGCTGAGAGGCTAATTGCCCTGCTGCAGGAGGATGAGAGGCCAACTGCCCTGCTGCAGGAGGATGAGAGGCTAACTGCCCTGCTGCAGGAGGATGAGAGGCTAACTGCCCTGCTGCAGGAGGATGAGAGGCTAACTGCCCTGCTGCTGGGGCTGATGGGCTTATCAGTGGGAAGGACAGGTAACACATCCCCACCCACCGTCTAACACACACATCCCCATGGTGCCCTGTTAGGGGGTGGCTGGGCTGGACAGTGTGTGTTTATGTGTGTGTGTGTGTGTGTTTATGTGTGTGTGTGTTTATGTGTGTGTGTGTATGAGTGTGAGTGAGAGAGAGTTAGTCTAGAGACAGCGCGAGACAGAAATTTCTCAGTGGAGCACTAGTGGTAAAGAGGCCGTCAGGCGTAACGATGATGGCAGAAAGAAGGTCTGTGTGTGTGTGTGTGTGTGTGTGTGTGTGTGTGTGTGTGTGTTGGGGGGAAGCTCTCTGCCTTGTCCTCCTGATTCCAGTATAAATGTGATGGCCATATCGAGATGGGATATGGATGGGACAGGAGGCATATCTGAAGGACAAGAAGGCTATTTATAACAGAGTCCCTTTAATGAGCAACCACACGAGGGCCACACAGAACACAACCAGCAGGGAGAGAGAGAGAGAGTGAGGATGGATGAAGGAAAAGAGAGAGAAAGAGATAAAGATGAGTGAAAGTGAGAGGGAGAGAGAGAAGAGGAACAGAAAGAGAGGGAGAGAGATGGAGAGAAAGGAGAGATGGAGAGAAAGAGAAGTTAAGCCTGACCGCATCTATACGAGGAGGCCGATGGCTGGCAGCGATCCCCTCTGAAGTCATGGAGTAAAATGGAAGCAAGGCCTGACATGTGTCTTACCCTATATATGAGTGAAGGAGGAGTGTGTGTATTTATGTGTGTGTGTGTGTGTGTGAGAGACAGATGTCTATTTCCATGAGGCGTCCGGCCTGTGCCATCATCCTCGGCCCCCTGAGGCGAGCCTGTCATGCCACATCATCCTTGATTTATATTCAAAAATAGAGCCGCCACCGCCGCCGCTGCGGTCCTCATGCCAAGCGGCCTGATGCAACAACTTTTATGCGCTTGCAGATTGCTTGAGCAACTAACACCACTGTTTGATGTGGTCTCTTGGTGGGTCTCTCGCAAGTCTAGACTGTTGTCCTGGTGCTGTGATCTCACTCTTGAATGTGTTAAAAGATCACGCACCACGGCTAGCCCCTGCCACCGCTTTACAAAGTGGGTCAGCTTGGATTTCGCTGCTTTACATCCGTGTGAAGTAAAATGGCGTTCAGGATATTAATATTCAGTAGGTGATACGGGATATACGCTCTGGTGTAGTTGCATGAGACAAAGGTCTCTCTATCTCTCTCTTTCTCCCTATCTCTCTCTCCCTCTTTTCTGTCTCCCTCACTCTCTCTATTCTGTCTCCCTCAATCTCTCTCTCTTTTTCTCCCTCTCTTTTCTGTCTAAAGAAATTTCCTCAAAACTGTTTTTCACCTCATAGCGGCGGATGCCCTTCAAATTGTAAATGTATCACTGCTGTCTGGCACTTATCCTAAGTCACTGAAAACAGCTGTTGTAAAGCCACTTCTCAAGAAGAATAACCTGGATGCCTCCATGCTGAACAATTACAGGCCCATATCCAACCTACCTTTTATTGGCAAAATTATTGAAAAAGTAGTCTTTAATCAATTAACCACCTTCCTAACATCAAATGGGTATTTTGATTACTTTCAGTCTGGTTTTCGGGCAAATCACAGCACTGAAACAGCTCTCATTAAAGTTTCCAATGACATACGCCTCAACACAGATTCAGGTAAAACATCAGTCCTAGTGCTACTGGACCTTAGTGCAGCATTTGACACTGTTGATCACAATATTTTACTACACAGACTAGAACACTGGGTTGGATTTACAGGCATAGTAATCAGCTGGCTAAAATCAGCTTCTTTGTTGCCATCGGAAACTGTACCTCAACACCAACGTCCTTGACCTGTGGTGTTCCCCAAGGGTCGATCTTGGGGCCACTATTATTCAACCTCTATATGCTCCCACTTGGACAAATCATCCAAAATAATTTGATTTCATATCATAGCTATGCAGATGACAGAAATTTACTTAGCTCTGTCACCAAATGACTATGGTCCTCTTGAATCTATGTGTCAGTGTATAGAACAAATCAACACCTGGATGTCTCAATATTGTATTCAGCTGATGTCAAAACATGACTTAGAAAAACTCATTCATGCATTTATCTCCAGCATGGTTGATTACTGCAATGGACTGTTCACAGGCCTTCCTAAAAAACTATTAAACAGCTTCAGGTGATACAAAATGCAGCAGCTAGGATTCTAACAAAAACTAAAAGAACTGACCACATTACTCCAATTCTTAAGTCCTTGCAATGGCTTCCAGTAGCCAGTAGCCAGTAGACTTCAGTCAAGGGTTTTCGCTGCTTCTTCGCCGGCTCTGCCATTATACACATGTTTTCAACAATCGCTAGCGTTTCGTTAGCCTGCCTCTGTGCTCCGGATGTAGGACTGCTTTGGTCGGCGGGTACGATAGGCCTACACTGAACTTGCAAGCGGGATATTCTTCCTACAGGCAGTAGGGGCGGGCGAGAGAGTCTTCATTAGCCCTGTAATGAGTCATTTAACCATATACCGACTTACGAAGATGAGTAATTAACACGAAAACGTTGCCTGGTGTCCCTTTAAAGCACTATTGCTTGTTTATAAATCAGTAAATGGAGCAGGACCTAAATACCGATCAGACATGCTTCAGCAGTACACACCTTCTCGTCCTCTCAGGTCCCAGGTGAAAAACCTGTTAGTAAAACCTACTGTTAGAACTAAACATGGTGAGCTCAGCTCTGGAACCAACTTTCGGATGACATCAAAAAGGCCCCAACTGTAGCCAGTTTTAAATCTAGGCTTAAGACCAAACTGTTCTCAGATGCTTTCTGCTAACTGCGCCGAGTTACAAATTCTGAATCTGCCTTGATAATTATTCTACCTAGTCTTTTATTACTTTTTTACTACTTTTGCCTTTGTTTTTGCTTACTAATTATTCTTTATTTTTAAATGATTTTAACTTGTGTTTTATGTTTTCTTTTTATTATGATATTTACCTTTTGAACTATTCTTTGACTATATTACCCTTCTATGATTTTATTTGTTATTATTGTTTGGTTTTGTTTATGTAAAGGACATTGAATGACCTCTGTGTATGAAATGCGCTATATAAATAAACTTGACTTGACTTCTCCCTCACAACTCTCTCTTCTGTCTCCCTCTCTCTCTCTCTCTCTCTCTAGCTCTCTCACACACACAAGCACACTTCTGATGACTTTAAATAAAGGTGGTATGATCTTGGAGAGGGACACAGGCATGACCCTCTCTGCTTCCTGTAGAGTTAGTCAGAGGGAAGCACCACAGAGCCAGAGACAGCAAGACGGCCGAGAATCCAAGCGAGACACGACAGAGATGATGGGGTGAAAGATTACAGAGACGGATGAGAGAACGCGGAGAGAGTGATATGGCAGAGAGATGAGAGCGAGCGAGCGAGGGATGATGGAGTGAGAGACTATAGAGAGATATCTGTTAGAGATGACAAGAGACCTGAACGAGAGAAGATGGTTCGGAGAGAGAGAGAGAGAGAGAGAGAGAGAGAGGCAGATGAAAGAAGCGATGGTAGAGTGAATGACAGAGTGAAATATGGCAGAGGGAGAGATATGGAGGCAGTGAGGGAGTGGTGGAGAAAACACAGATGGGGAAAACAGAGATGAGGTAAAACAGAGATGAGGTAAAACAGAGATGAGGTAAAAACAGTGTTAAGTTTAGTCTCAGGGAGGGGATAAGGTCAGAGGAAAAAAACACAAACACATCACTGACAAAGTGGATATGGGGCGAATATTCGTCAGTGGATATGGGGTGGGTATGTCAGTGGGTATGGGGCGAATATCTGTCAGTGGGTATGGGGTGGATACGTCAGTGAGTATGGGGCGGATACATCAGTGGGTATGGGGCGGATATGCCAGTGGGTATGGGGCCTAGCACATGTGAAGACAAGCATTAACAGAACCTGCTCATTAGAGAGAAACGGAGAGAGAGAGCAGGAGATAAAGAAAGATGGGCCGGGGAGAAGGAAGTGAATGAGGAGGAAGTGAATGAGGAGGAAGTGGATGAGGAGGAAGTGAAGTAGAAGTCATTCTAAACATTCTCAGGTGAATTAGATTGGGGCAGTGCAGCAGTACCTGAATTTGTTCAACAGCAGAAGAGGGGACATTATGACTGCACAGTGTGTGTCTCATGTGTGTTCAGCTACCTATAGCACATGCAAAAGAGTGAAATACTGTACAATGATTAATTGTGTGTGTGTGTTTATGTGTGTGTGTGTGTGTGTATGAGTGTGAGTGAGAGAGAGATAGCCTAGAGACGGCGCGAGACAGATAGTTCTCAGTGGAGCACTAGTGGTAAAGAGGCCGTCAGGCGTAACGATGATGGCAGAAAGAAGGTCTGCGTGTGTGTGTGTGTGTGTGTGTGTGTGTGTGTGTGTGTGTGTGTGTGTGTGTGTGTGTGTGTGTGTGTGTGTGTGTGTGTGTGTGTGTGTGTGTGCGTGCGTGTTAGCATGCTACTTACGTTGACCCCACTGGCCGCTGTTGGGATTCAGGTAGTTGGGGTACAGCCCTCCTGAGGGCTTATCCAGCCGGTTGAGAACTTTCCGGATGTTCATGACCTGCAGAGAGCAATACGATGATGGTCAGAGCTACTCGCAACCTCTATACTGAGTACAGCACAGAGTACAGCTGTCAAATCTCAGGCCTAAAAACTCATTATAACAAAAATGATAATACATTTTATTTGTAACGCACTTTACATTCACAAAGAATCTCAGTGCTACAGGTTTAAAAAAAAATGCCATTAAAAATAAGTATACAATTCTACATAAAACAGAAAACCCTCAACAGAAAATGCTCTACTGCCAAGAGAGAGAGAGAAGAAGAGATCAAAACACTACATACATCTGCTCTCTTTCAACACATCCATTACACTTTCAACCAGCATGAACTGCAGCCCAGTCGACACTAGACATGTTGTACAGCATCCTGTACAGCATGCTGTCCCTGCATGCTGTACGGGATGTGCAGGGACTGTATGACTGTGCTAAATGACTGTATGACTGTGCTAAAGGGTAGCTGCTGGCAATGCTGTGCAACCTTTTATTTTACTGCTATTTCTAGTGTGTGTTCTTTAGTGTTCTAGAGTGTTCTTTAGGGTGGGAGTGTCGGAACTACAATAACAGCTCTTTAAAATGAAGTGAAAGTGACAGCCCAGGTGCCTCCTAAGAGCCCTGCTTCAGACTGCTCCAAACCTTCCATTTTCATTCATTTATAGGAGTCAGACAGAGGTTCTGCCTGTGTGTGTGTGTGTGTGTGTCTGCTGTCTTTGTGTAGACCAGGCCAGGTGTGCCGTCAGGTGTGTGTGTTTGACAGGTGCCCTCTGCTCACCTTCTCGGCGAAGACGGGGTTTCCAGACAGTTTGCTGAGGTGCATGAACTCCAGGTGCAGCGTGCCGTACTCCGCCAGGATGCTGCTGCCGCCAGACGCCCACGGCCAGTTACGTCCGATACCACTGCACATACCACACACACACACACACACACACACACACACACACACACACAGAGAGAGAGAAAAAGAGTCAGCTTATCAGCTTATTATCAAACTCACAGGTAAATATTAAAATTAAATTAAATTTAAATTAAAATGTAAACCATGTCACTCAGGGCCTGCCCTAGGTCATGCTGGCATTACATAAAATAAACCAACTCCAAGTCTATACAAAAGGAAAGCAATAGATAGACTATCTATGGTGGGAAGAGCTACCTCCATTCACACATGGTTATAGCCACTGTCAAGACTATTGTTCTGCGCCATGACATTTTCAAAGCCAAGCCTCTCCCTGGCTGGAGGGTGGACACAGTGGTGTGTGTGCGAGTGTGTGTTTGGTGTTTGGTGTGTGTGTGTGTGTGTGTCCATCAGGGCGAAGCGTGGGAACACATGGGCCTCTAAGGGAACTGTGATTACACAAGGGCTAAATCAGGACTAATTAGCTGTCAACTCATAATCTACTACACACAGCTTGCTGCTCTCCATGTCTCAATAAACACACACACACACAGCATCCATGTTTCAATAAACGCACACACACACACACGCACTGCACTCTATGTTTCAATAAACACACACACACACACACACACACACACACACACACACACACACAGACACACCAATATGTAAACAACCGGAGTGCTGTACAACCTAATTTCAACACAAAGTGTGATGATCCATTGTGCGCCCTGGATTGCAGTCTAATAACCTGTCAGCTCTCCCAGCTGACACCATAACACACACCTGCTCATAACATACACACACGCACGCACACACACAGGCACACACATAACACACATGAGTGCCCATTCACAACCAACACAGACGGAGCCGGTGGGGGAAGGCTTTCTCCATACAGGTTATTCAGACAGCAGTTGTGACAGCAGACAACACACGTGCTGTTGCTGCTGTGAGTTTGTGTGTGCATGTGTGTGTGTGCGACTGTGCGTGTGTGTTTAATAGAGAAGGATTTTATAATCACACATATTGTTTTATAATTCTGTTATTTTATGTTCTGATGTTTTCAAAATCTATTGTTAACCTGAGTCCGCCAGATGGATTGCTTCGCATTTGCTCGGCATATCCATCTGGGAACTTTCCGTTGGAGAACTTTTGGGAAGGGGCGAAAATACTGATTAGCTGATTGGATAAACCATCTGTTGGTGATAGACGGGCCAAATCAACCAATCAGATCGATGAAGCTTATGGCGTACTAACAGAGCGTCGACGAAAATACAACCACAAGGCCGCCTCAAAACCAATGCTGATTGGCCGTTCGCTTGGCTCAAAATGTTCTCCATCGTAAGAAGCCAGACTGATCTGCGAGTGGAAAAATGAAGCTCGCGAGACCGGGACGGTCACACGGGGCTAATATATTGCATGATTTGGCAGCAATTTCTTTGTGAATGGTCATGCCAATAAAGCTTTTTGAATTGGAATCTGAGAGAGAGAGAGAGAGAGAGAGAGAGAGAGAGAGAGAGAGAGAGAGAGAGAGATACAGAAAGAGAGAGCAAGAGTGACTGAAAGAAAGAGAAAGATTAGTGTGTGTGTGTGTACATGTGCAAATAAACTTGATTGCAGCTCCAATACAGATGCCATTACCATGGTGCCCACACCTGTCACCTCTAGTCAGTTCCCATGGCGAGGACCAATGGGAGCCCGCCTGCAGCGTGTAAACACTCATCGCCTGACTAAATAATGGCTTCTATCACAGAGTGCTCAAAAGGCTCTCTTTAAATCAAATCAGGACACAATTTGGGTTCAATATGCACTTAGCCTGGGGAAAAGATGAGCAGAAAACCTCAAGATTCCCAGCGTGCCACCAAAAGACTGGATTTATTGACAGACATGCATTTAGTGCAGCTCATTTCTGTTTTGGCATTTTATTAAGACAAATGATGAAAAACCACAAAAGGCTAAAAAAAATGCACAGTCTATTGTCCTTGTACCTTTTCATTTTAATATACAGTAGCTGCTGTATACTGTATGTTGGAAACTGGCATGAAGTTGTAGAGATGCTGAGACTCACTGGAGATGAGGACAGAGGCTACAGCCCAAGGGCCAGATGCAGATTTTAACCCACTTGCTTTACGGACGATGAGCATATATTTATAACATGTGTGTGTGTGTGTGTGTGTGTACATGTGTGTCTTTATAGAGCCAAGCATGTTGCCCCCCATGTCATCATTCACCACACTAGAGCTCACTGCCTGAAGGAATGTCAATGCTTCTGCTAGTCCCGATTGCCTGAGCACACACACACACACACACACACACAAATATATATTCAGAGATCAGCTCTGGGGGAGAGGGACGAGGGAGGAAACACACACACACACACACACAGACACACACACAGACACACACACGATACGATACGCCAACATACGAGAAACGAGTGAAACAGAATAAGTGAGAGAAGAGAGGGCAAGTGTAGAGTGAATGGATGAGAAGGACCGAAACCCTCCACAGACTGGAGCGTGCTGGAGCATTAATCCAGCCCCTCTCTCTCTCATCCCCTCACCCCTCTCTGCTGTGCCAAAAGAATTTGGGTTTCATTACACAGCTGATTAGATCAATTAAATCAGGCTCCTCAAATAACTTCCCAAACAAATTGGCAAAAGCATTGACATTGCAACATCAACAGCGGACACCTCAACATAGAACAAGTGCTTCACACTTCACACAGGTCTCTTTCACTCTCTGACACACACACACACACACACACACACACTAATATGAGCCAGACTGCACTCCAGTTGAGTGGCTAAAATGACCATTCTATCTCTTCCTCTTCCACTATGTCTCCATCACTCCATCTCCCTCTTCGTGTTAGTGGCAGGAAATGGCATAGATCTCCGGTCATCCGTAGCCGATCCGTCAAATCCCCTTGGCGAGATCGGCAGCTGAATGCCAGCTTCCTGACAAAGCCACCACACACACACACACACACACACACACACACACACAGACACACCCTGACACCCACACAAAATCTGTCTCAATAATTCTGTCTGTCTCTCTCACACACATCACACCAGTCCTGTCTGTCCATCTCAATCCTTCCCCTCTTCCCCACTCCCTTCCTTCTCTCCCACCCTCACACACACACAGACACACACACACACACTCCCTCCCTCTCATGAACAAGCCCCCTCATCACATGAGGGAAGGGGACAGCAGTGACCACAGAACCCTGACCCAGAACACAGGGCAGTTGGAGAAATGGGCCGTTCCAAAACATAGGGGCCCTGGGAGGAGCTCCTCAAAGCACACATGCATACTTTTCTATCTGGGGGGCAGTAAAAAAAACCACAAGCTCGATGACTTTGTCTCTGTGTGTGTGTGTGTGTGTGTGTGTGTGTGTGTGTGAGTGTGTGTGTACGCACTGATGTGTACTTGTCTCTGCATGCGCTGATGTGTGCTTGTCCAGAGCACAGTGTGTGACCAAGGTTACGGCCATCAAACATCCCACTCCCTGGAGAGGAGCCCTCAGAGCCCTCAGCGGACTGCCAGCCCCCTATTAAAGCAAACGCTGCCCAGGCGCCTCTGAGTGTGTGTGTGTGTGTGTGTGTGTGTGTGTGTGTGTGTACCAGCCCCCTATAAAAGCCAATGATGTCCAGGGGCAGGTGTCCACCCTCTCTGACCCCACCTTCACACCATCTTTCCTCCACACTCTCTCTCTCTCCCTCTCTTTCTCTCCATTCCTCCCTCAATCATCTCTCTCTCTTTCATCACTGCCCCCCAGGGTCATCCCTCGCTCACGGACCTGCTGCACTGCAGTAGGCAATAATTTGTCTGAGGGAGAGGGAGATTGAGAGGGAGAGAGAGAAAGGGAGAGAGAGAAAGAGAGAGAGAAAGGGAGAGAGAGAAGGCAAGGAGATGGAAGGGTGGGAGGGTAAAAAAAAGAGATGAGAGATGAAAGGAGAAACAGAGATGAGGAAAGAAGAGCAGAGGTAGCGAGTGATGAAAGACAAAAGAGAGGAGGAGAGGAAAGAGGGAGTCGGAGTCCTTCTAACGAGCTGAAACTTGGGAGGGCTGCTTGTCCTGGGCACTTTAACGACCCGGCTAATTGGGGGGGTCACTCTGGGGCGGGACTGTGTTAATTAAAAGCACGTCCTACAGCAGCACCCCAGCCGGACGTAAAGTGCTGAGTCACCTGCAGGTTAAAAATGACTCGGGGAAAGCTCAGGCTGTAAATGGAGGCCGAGTGGACAGAGGAGGTTAAAGATGCCTCGGCTGGACGGAGGAGCGTTAAGAGGTTTTGTTGTGAGAGTGAGTGTACCATTACATGCTTGGCATAGCACTGACAGGATGCTGTCAGCCAGTGAACTGGACAGAAGGGATATTTGATGCAAGTGAGTGTATGTGTGTGTATGTGAGAGAGATTGTGTGTGTGTGTGTGTGTGTGTGTGTGTGTGTGGGGGGGGGGGTGGTGGTGTGTAGTGTATGACAGTGAAAAAGAGACGAGGGGAGTAATGTGTGTGTGTGTGTGTGTGTGTGTGTGTGTGTGTGTGTGTGTGTGTGTTTGTGTGGAAGGGGGTGGGAGTGCCTACTGTGTGACCGTGTGAAAGAGACAAGAGGGAGATTGGTCATGTGTGTGTACTGTATGTGAGAGAGATTGTGTGTGTGTGTGGGGTGTGTGTAGTGTGTGACAGTGAAATAGAGACGAGGGGAGTAATGTAAGTGAGTGTGTGTGTGTGTGGAAGGGGGCAGTGTTGTAATGTAACGGAGTACAAATACTTCGTTACTGTACTTAAGTAGAAATTTCACGTATCTGTACTTTACTTCGCTATTTAAATTTATGTCAACTTCTACTTTTACTCCACTACATTTCCTAGATAAAATGTATACTTTTACTCCATTATATTTCCACTAAGCATCTTCGTTACTCGTTACCAAAACATAAAATTAGAAAAAATGTGTGCGACTGCAATAAGGGAGGTTTGGCGAATCACTGCTCCTAGCACCTACTGGAGGACCTCCCGTTATCATAGATGACCACCCCGACGATAGTGGTGAACTCGGTGAACAGGGTAGTGGTAAATATAACGTCATACACCCGTGGCCATATTTGCAAGAAATGTTTCTGTACATCGGCTACCTGCCCTAGCGGCCTGTGAAAGGCTATTTATCCATAGCATCGCAGGAGTTGTCTTCAGTCCAAGAAGAGTAAGACGGAATCAGGCCTGGGGTGGGTAATCGGGAGAATTCCCAGTGGGCTGCTTCACTTTTGGCCCGGTCGAGGAAACAAATATTGACATTTGTCACGTTAGTCTATATTTTTTCTTAAGTAGGACACGTTCCGCATTCTGTGCATGACACCAATGCAATGCCTCTGCATGGGTTGTAGCCTACGTGAGGGAGTTCTCCCCTCCCAAAAAGAGTTGGTTGGGTCCATATAGTCTTTTCGAAAAAGTTTTCTCAGATACGGATAACCAAGCCGGCCCTACAGTAGACACAAGCGTCAGGAAGGATGGAGGGTAGAAAGAGGCCAGGAGAGAGATCAACCAGTCGACCACTGAAAATGATGAGCCCGAAATTAGTGATGAGGAGGCCATGACTACAGGGACAAGTAGAGAGGATAAATTAAAATTATTTAATGTAAGAAAGAGCAATTACCCTACATGATAAACCTATATGCCTTGTTTGCTCAGAAGAGGGTGTAGTAAAGGAGTAGGCTAAATCACCAAACAACAATATAGCCTACCCATGCAAAAAACATGTAGCCTAAACATTAGTTCAATATGCCTCTTTGTGGAAGCATGGGATAGGCTACATTCAAAGGCTTTCTTTCCATCTGTTTTGGTAACTAGTAGGAATATTTTGGTAATAGTGGAATATTTTTGGTTAACTTCTCAGTTGAAGTGAATTATTATATAACCTTTACACATTTGTTGAACCATGGTACTAATAAAAACTACAGGATAGTAAGAGCTGAAATGTTGCTTAATTTATCCAATTTCCACCACTATGGTCGTTCTTGGGCCTGAAACTCCCGGGCACTGAATTCTGGCAACTTTGAAAACCAGCTTCTTTCGTAAGCCCTAGAAATGCTCATGCCACATGACCAAAATGTTTTCCCTACAAGCAGGTCTTTTTTTTTTTTGTGAAAGAAATAAGTTATTTATTTTTCATTTCAGAGAATTGTGCCTAAAAAGTCCTAGAAAAGAATGTGATTTGATTTGATGAGTGAGATTAAGAAGATATGGGAACCCTGAATATGCTTTATGCTTTATTATAAGAAAGCCAAAATAAAGTTTACAATAAAAGTTCAAAATAAAACCGCTTGCTTTTTACTTTTTACTTTTACTTCAAATACTTAAGTACATTAAATATCAGAAAATTACTTTTGATACTTAAGTAAAGTATATATCAGATACTTTAAGACTTTTACTTAAGTAATATTCTAAAAGGCAACTTTCACTTCTACCAAAGTCTTTTTCTAGTATGATACTTGTACTTTTACTCAAGTACTTTATACAACACTGGAAGGGGGTGTCTACTGTGTGACAGTCAAAAAGACAAGAGGGAGATTGGCCATTAGCATCATTCTACTTTTAATTACCAGACCTCTCTAATGGAATGAAGCTTTAAGGATTAAGATGGAATGGCGCCTTAGAGTTACATATCTGTGATACCATCAAGTCTGTTCTCCTGTCTTCCCTGTTCTCCTCTCCTCCTCTCTCTCTGTCTCTCTCCCTCTCTCTCTCTCTTTTCTGTCTCCATCTCTCTGCCCCATCTCTCTCCATCTCACTCTCTCCCTCTCTTCTGTCTCCCTCTTTCTCTCTCCTGTCTCCCTCTCTCACTCTCTTTCTCCTTATCGCTCTCTTCTCTCTCTCTCTAGCACACTTCTGGCATCTCTTTTCTTCACCCCAGTGCTCCATGCATGATCTGACTACATTAGGTATATATTAAAGTATTCTGTTCCCACAGCTACATGTTCTGATTCTGCAGTCCTCAACGCCAGTGCAACCATTTGTGCTCTCTGCAACGGGTGTCGCCATGGTGATTTACAGTGACAAAGGAAGTGTTTGCTGCCGTTGCCATGACACTGTGAGCAGTACCTGTTTTGACTGCCAAAATATCTTAGGCCTACATTTGTAGGTTAGCCTCGGGGGTTTTGAGAGGGTTTTATATCAACTAGTCATGAGAGATATTTAAATTGCAAAGTAAAACATCACACAAATGTAAATTGCTACAGAGTTCAAATGGGTCATAAATTAATATATATATAAAAAAAGTTAAAAGTGTAAAAAGTTAACGACTGCATGAGAACATAATTTATTTAGTTCAAATAAACAGTGTTGTTTTTCTATGAAGTGATTATTTTGTAGTGAGCAAGATTCGCAGCACTCAACAAGAGATAACTAAAAAAAGTAGACTCATGCTAAGTTGCGCACACACACAAACACACACACACACACACACACACACAACAGGGTGCTTGCTGGCCTGCTGAGGAACAGACATGGCAATATGCAGCACCAACATGGGAGACTAAACGGCATTCATGTTCTGTCTGCCTCCATCTCTCTCTCTCTCTCCTCTCTCTTCCCTCCATCTCTCCTCTACCTTGCCTTCTCTCCTTAATAGAGTAGAACAGACTAAATAGAATGTGCAGACCCACACTACATGCACTGTTTGTTTTCTTTAAATCTTCAAACAAACAGGTTGATTTTTCCTTCATTTTGGTGTGCAGCTTTTCTATCGTCTATCTACCCCCCCCCCTTTCTCTCTGCCTGTGGTGTGTGTAATTGAATTGGGGCAGGTTAAGTCGAGTTCAACTGATGGGAGGCAGGAGAGCCACTTTATCTGCTTTATGCTCCTCATGGAGACGAGAGGCCAGAGGGTGCAGGAGCAAGATAACACTGGAACCAGGCGTGCGTGTGTGTGTGCGTGTACTGTATGTGTATGTGTGTTTGCGTGTGTGTGTGTGTGTGTGTTTGCATTGCGTGTGTGTTTGTATTCGTCTGTGTGACATGTCCCTACTTGAAATATAAAAAGAGACCCCTATAATGTATTGATACAAGAAAGACAGAGAGAAAATAAAGAAAAACTGAGACAGAGAGGGAGAGAGGTAGCCAGTAGACTAGTAGCCATCTTCAGGTACACTCACAAGCAGTCTGTGGAAGCGCGCAGGATTAGGATAAAATAGTAAGACACACTCTACTAAGCATGTTGCAAACATGACTAGAACATTCCAGAACACCCCCATAGCGTGGCGCGCGCGCACACACACACACACACACACACACACACACACACACACACACACACACACACACACACACACACACACATACACATACACATACACATACACATACACATACACATACACACACACACACACACACACACACACACACACACACATACACACACACACACACACACACACTGATGTCTAATAAGTCAGTGCAGAGGGTGCAGGTGCCTCAGGCTCTCAAAGTGGAGCACCAAGTGAGGGACATCTGGATCTCTGCAAGGTCACTGCAGCAGCGGAGGCACACTGCCTCCCAATCTGAGCAGTTGTTCCAGGGACTTTATGGTCTGTAAAGTTAAGCGAGCCTCACCTCCGGAAAGGGTGTGTGGCCATCTCACACACACACACACAGTTACATTTTCTCTCACTACTGGGAACTTTTGATTTGTGGCCTTACAAAGTTGTTCGTGTTTGGTGATATGCCGGTATGCTTATGGACAATTTGCTTTTCTCAGCTGTCAAAACTACCTTTTCAGGCAGGAAGCAATGTAGCACAGTTGGAGATGAGAAAAAAGGTGTACTGAGCAATTTAGAGGTTACAGCAGACACACACACACAACCATCACACACGCACACACACTAATCGTAATTCAGTAATCACTAAGAATCTCTGCAATTTCCATAGAACTGCACACAAAGACATTACATTTGCTTCAACATCAGGAGGAGAGAGTGAAAGAGAGAGAGAGAGAGAGAGAGAGAGAGAGAGCGAGAGAGAGAAGGCATTCTTTCAATTGGCAGATAAAAGGTACAACACCACAGACTCAACAAAAGCTACAGAATACAGGCAGAGACATTTGTGCATGAAAAAAAAAAGCAGCCTAGTCATTTTTCTTTGATTTCAGAGAAACATTTTGTCACTGCACTCTTTGAAGAAGGCTCCCTAATTAATCTCAGCCAACCCCCCCCTGTCCCCCCACCCTACCTCAGCCCCAACCCACCTAACAAAGCCCAAACTTTCATATGCTGGAAAATCTAATTAAAATTGATCTCTCAATCCCCCCCCCCACCCCCCCTCTCTCTCTTTTGGTGCACAGAGTCATTATCCTGCGAGTGCAATTCCTGCTTTTACAGAACAAACATAAATACTTCCAATCCCACCCAAACTAATAAGGGGGTGGATTATAATTAGAAGGACGAGAGCATTACTCCAGGCAGGGGAAGGGTCTGGGGGCAGGAGAGAGTACCGGTGGTGCTGGGGCTGCTGAAGGAGAGGGCTGGGGAGACGGATCGATGAGGCGTCATGGAGACGCACTGGAGACTCCTCTAGCTCCTCTGGGGAGGAGAAGGGAGGCGGTCTGTCTCTGTGTGTGTGTGCGTGCCTGTAGGTGTTATTGAAATGCTACTGAGTGTGTGTGTGTGTGTGTGTGTGTGTGTGTGTGTGTGTGTGTGTGTGTGTGTGTGTGTGTGTGTGTGTCTGTAGGTGTTATTGAAATGCTACTGTGTGTGTGTGTGTGTGTGTGTGTGTGTCTTGGAGACTGGCTGTGAGTCTGCGATCAGTGTATGCATCTGATTAAATTGGATTGATAGTGTCCATGTGTGTGTTTGTTTATTTGTGTATGTATGTTCATCACTGTTTGTGTGTGTGTGTGTGTGTGTGTGTGTGTGGGTGTGTTTGTTTTTGTATGCATGTCCATGACTGTTTGTGTGTGTTTGTGTGTTTGCGTACATTGCACAGCTCATGTTACCTTCAATGGCACTGGATGTGGATCAGTTTTCTCTCTCTGTGTCTGTACAAAAGGAGCATATTTGCAAAGATTCTATAGTTAACTTTATCAACCGTCTCTGATATTTGTGTCTGTGTGCTTGTGATGCCCTGCTAGTTCTCATTAGAGTAAGCTTTGATGGTTGTAGTTGCTGATATCAATAAGGGGATAATGATTCGTCTGCTTGCTAGAATGTACAGCTCTCATCTGATCACAGACGCGAGCTGTGCACTGACCGGAAGACAGGGAAGGAGAGACAGACGGAGAGAGTCATAGAAAGGAGTCTGGCAAAAGAAAAAGTGTGTGTGTGTGTGTGTGTGTGTGTGTGTGTGAGTGAGTGAGTTGCTCCAGACTCCGAAAGCCCCCAGTAGGATTGTAGCTCCACATGCCTGTTCTATAACCCAATCTGGGTCAAGGTTCTGCCCCCCCCCCCCCTCCCCCTCCCCCTCCCCATCTCCTCCTCACGGGGCCTTCTCTGAGATGGGGAGCATAATAAACCACTCCAAAGCAGAAGCAGAGGAGAGAGAAAAAGAGAATATCATTAAAATCGAGACGGCACATGTGTCCCTTGGTGGCCTCTTATTGCGGTCTGTCCGACTAGCTGACCCAGTGATTTCCCACAGTTCTTTTCTGGGCTGTCAAAGAGAACTTTTCGCTTCCGTCTGTGATGGCTATCATGTGACATGAAGAAATGCAGCACATTCCTGTGTTTTGAAAGAATCATTAAGCGTTTGGTCAGTACGACAGGATGCATGGATGGATGGATTCATTCACTCTTTCTTTCACGCTCCCCTTCCTTCTGATACAGCAGTCCTTCCAGAACCAGAAACTGGGTTAGGTGACAGTCTAGCCACTGATCAAGTTGCAGATCTCTTTCTGAAAGTTATTGAGGACAAGTAGAGGCCACTGACACGGAGGCTGTGATGTGTGTGGCCTAAGAGCCCCATGATGAGGCTATAGGTGTGTGTGGCCTAAGAGCCCCATAATGAGGCTATAGGTGCGTGTGGCCTAAGAGCCCCATGATGAGGCTATAGGTGTGTGTGGCCTAAGAGCCCCATAATGAGGCTATAGGTGCGTGTGGCCTAAGAGCCCCATGATGAGGCTATAGGTGCGTGTGGCCTAAGAGCCCCATAATGAGGCTATAGGTGCGTGTGGCCTAAGAGCCCCATAATGAGGCTATAGGTGCGTGTGGCCTAAGAGCCCCATAATGAGGCTATAGGTGCGTGTGGCCTAAGAGCCCTATAATGATGACCTCCCGTGCCCCTTCAGGTCCTGGGCAGGGCTGCGCCTGGTTAGACTAGTGAGATTATTGTGTGCACCTGTATTTGAATGTGGGGCTATAAAAAGAGGCTTCTCTCTCTCTTTCTCTCGCTCTCAAATTCAAAGAAGCTTTATTGACATGATGACAGAGTGCTTGTGTTGTCAAAGCATGTACACAAATGTACATGATCTCTCTCTCTCTCTCTCTCTCTCTCTTACATATCTAACATACTGACACATTTATTGCATACACACAGTTATTATCACGTTATGTGAGTTAACACAATTTAACGCACCACTCAAGACAGAAGCACACACAAAGTACCACAATTCACCCCTTACAACCTAAAGTACAATGCTACAGTACAATGCTACACATTCACTCCCCTTTAAGGTTGACCTTGAAGCAAAATGTGGTAATAATTTGCCAGAACAGACTCACCGTCACACAATGTAATGGAGACAAAGTTTTCTTACACCCCAGTGACCGTTTCAACACAGATGTAAAACTGCAGTTTCAACTCACACACAGCACCTGACACCCCTAGCATCTCAGTCTGTTGTGGGCCTCAAGTCTGCTGTACTGTTGCATAAACATCATTGTACTAGTCCAAAGAGAGGTGTGTGTGTGTGTGTGTGTGTGCAGTGTAAACTCCTGGCAGGTGGTTTTCTTCTCTCTTCTCCCCCCTCCCCTCCCCCCCCCCCCAGGCCACTCTGTCTGAGGGGATCTGAGTTCTGTTCCAAATGTCTGAACCTGCGGTTCCTCTCGTACTGAGCAGGATTACCATTGCAACAACACATCATCAGAAGGGTAACTCTAACCTGTCTCACGACGGTCTAAACCCAGCTCACGTTCCCTATTAGTGGGTGAACAATCCAACGCTTGGTGAATTCTGCTTCACAATGATAGGAAGAGCCGACATCGAAGTTCTATTCTATGTTTGACTGCAGCCCAGATCCTGTCTGAGGAGACATGGAGCCTTTACTTAGCTTCTTTATGTTTTTAATGCAACCAACACTGGAGGCCATTACGGCTCCAACAACACAACCAACACTCACTGGAGGCCATTACGGCTCCAACAACACAACCAACACTCACTGGAGGCCATTACAGCTCCAAAAACGCAACCAACACTGGAGGCCATTATGGCTCCAACAACGCCACCAACACTGGAGGCCATTACCGCCCCATTTCACCTGCTGCAGTTACATGCCAGCCTACTAAGAGAGAGAGAGAGAGAGAGAGAGAGAGAGAGAGAGCGCAACTTTGACTTTTAAAATCCATTTTATTGAACCATACTATGGATCAATTACTCTGACCCTCGACTCCACTAACCCTTTAAACATTCCCACTAAATTCACAGATATCCCCTCCTCCCCCAATCGATTGGCTTTCCAAATGGTCAGCTTTGGTTGACCAATTAGAAAGTTCAGGCAGCCGCACAGAGAGAGAAAGATAGATAGAGAGAGAGAGAGAGAGAGAGAGAGAGAGAGGAGAGAGAGAGAGAGGAGAGAGAGAGAGGAGAGAGAGAGGAGAGAGAGGAGAGAGAGAGAGAGAGAGAGAGAGAGAGACGGGACAGGGGGACTTGAAAAGCCACATAAATCTCACCTAACCTGACTCTCCGCCTACCTTCACTCACATCCATCTGGGACCTCTTCCATTGAGAGTGATTTCTGCACCCGATGGGAGTTTCATAGATGTGACATAGCGTAGAAGCGACTGAGACTGTTATCAGCGTCACGGGTTGGTTTCGATATGAGTGGTTGAAGTAGCACGTCAATAGATGACGGACAAGTGGCTTATTCAATCATATGCAAGCATTTTTTGATTAGGCCCAGCCTTCTGAAGCAACACTCCAATGGATTGGTCCCAGATGGATGAGTGGAGCTAGGCGGAACGAAATTCATCTGGCGAGATTTCACCATAATGCTGTTAGAAATGTGTATGGATAGCCTCATCTTATCTATCTGGTAAGAACATACCAAGTGTCCATGCCTTCATGTGAAATCTTGAATGAAGAGTGCTGATATATATGTGACACCACATTGCATACCATCCTCTGATGAGGTGTAGGCTTATAGCAGCACGGTGGTGCAAGGGATTAAAGCCAAAAGAAAAAAGACCAAAGAAAACAGGACACAATCAGAGTTTGAAAGGCACTGTGTGTGTGTGTGTGTGTGTGTGTGTGTGTTGACAGCGTTCTCTTGCTTTCTCCAGTTGACATTTCGGATGTACCTTTCTGTGCTCACGCATAAGATCACCTACTCTCACTTTCCAATAGAATAACTTGAATGACATAGGCATGCGGACCGTGACGACAAGTTTCAAAATAAAAGCGATAGTCTTGCCTGGCCACTCACCAGAGCACTGTGGGTCAGCAGGGGTAGAGACGGACATGGGATGCTGTTGCCATGGGAGACATCGGGGGTTCAGGGAGGATATTGTGTGGCACCTGTACTTCAGGGGTGGTGACAACTTTGTGCTACCTCAAATACATCTCAATCCCATAGGGGCCAAGGTGGAGTGTGTGTGTGTGTGTGTGTGTGTGTGTGTGTGATTAATCTTTCATGGTGCCCGCTTCCCTGGAGCTAGCCTAGCCATAACAACCCAAAATTTTCATCAATATCGAATGACTTCAGTGAGAGAGAGAGAGAGAGAGAGAGAGAGAGAGAGAGAGAGAGAGAGAGAAAAGATGGAGAGAAAGCAATGGAGACAGAGAAAGAGAAAGAGAGAGAGATGGAATTCACATGAGTCCTGTGGTAAGAGAGGGAGGGGTTGCCCTGGAGACTAGAGGAAAGTTCAGCTTGAACAATCTCATTCATCACAGGAAATCACAATCTGATCTTTAAGAAATAAAGCAGGAAATAAAAGCAATATGAACCAGACATCCGAAATCCCGCAGTACTTGCACTCCAAGGTCTCTGTATGGCTTTATGAAATACTGTCGGCCACCGCTGTTCATTTCATCAAAAGCAGCAGGAACAAGCCTAACAACGGCTGCCATTTACGCCCACGCACCAACACACACACAAACACATATACATAGACACATTAAAATTGCCTTTCAGGTTGTATTGCTGAAACAGAAGTGTAATCCTGATTGAATCTCTGAACTGTTTTTTCTGTCTTTCCAGAATTAAAAGCACACACACACACACACACACACACACACACACACACACACACACACACACACACACACACACACACACACACACACACACACACACACACACACACACAGAGAAGAGCATCAGGAAATAAGGATGTGCTGCTGTTTACTGCTTGGGTCAAATTCTGTGCACGGAGCCAGCTGATAATAGCAGACAGGAGAATCAGGACTGGGATCTCCTGAGGTGACTGTGAGAATGTGTGTGTGTGTGTGTGTGTGTGTGTGTGAGTGTGTGTGTGTTCCATGTGTCAAGCTCAGCTGGCTTGTTCCATGTCAAGAGAGACAAAACAATCTCCCGGCCCAATCATGTCCTCCATCAGGTCTGAGCGTCCCTGGAGAGCTCCAGCTCCCCCTGCCTGTCCCCTGCTCAGCGCCCCACTTACCCCCACCCACAGGCGGACGCAAGAGGCCAGGAGAGCCCCTGTGAGAGAGCAGGACTCTGGGTGTTCAGCAGAGACTAACTGTCACTTTGAGCTTGTTGGTGGTGGGTGAGTGAACCCCTAGACCTTCTTGGAAGCATGTTGTTCCAAAAACGCTGTCACAGACACAACACACATACTGTACACACACACACATTTTTGAACATTTTTCTACCTTTTTCCCTCTTGACTGGAGTGCCGAGTAGGGTATGGCTGAAAACTATCACAATAGATAGAACTGTTTCATATCAGTAGATATCGATAATTATTGATTTTTTTTTTACCAATTTACACACTTTTATTTTAAACTCAACCTTCCTCTGATTTTAATCACCTCAGTTATCAATCAAGGCAAAGAGGGAAAATAAATGTCAACAACCATGAAAAACACGTTTTTCGTTCTATCTATCGTGTCTTGACATTGGGCCAGGGAGTGTGTGTGTGTGTGTGTATGTGTATACGACTGACCTCTTTGTGTCCAGCAGGCCCCTATGTATGTGGGTGTCTGTGTGTGTGTGTGTGTGTCTGTGTGTAAGACTGACCTCTTTATGTATGTGTGTGTGTGTGTGTGTGTGTGTGTGTGTGTGTGTGTGTGTGTGTGTGTCTGTGTGTAAGACTGACCTCTTTATGTATGTGTGTGTGTGTGTGTGAGACAGCCAGCAGCTGCCAGTCTGCCAGCAGCCAGACCAATGGATACCTTGTCTTAGCTAAATTACTGAAGCTAAGCAGGTGTGGGCCTGGTTAGTACTTGGATGGGAGACCTCCTTGGAAAACTAGGTTGCTGCTGGAAGTGGTGTTGGTGGGTGGCCAGTAGGTAGCACTCTTCCCTCTGGCCAAAAAAGATCGATCCCAATGCCCCAGTGCCGTGACGGGGACACTACACTGTAGGAGATGCCGTCCTTCGGATGAGACGTTAAACCAAGGTCCTGACCAGTGTTGTGTGTTACAGTAACGTAACTACTTTTTCGAGTAAAAAGTAGTGTAACCTTTTTCACATAAAATGTGTTACATCTTCATCTGCATTGAACCAGCACGATTTCCTGCTTATTGGATCCGCCCGTAACCTTATTTATGCGTAGTGGCAATCAGTTCGCAGGAGCGCCTGTTTAATGAAAGAGTATAAGGCTATAAAATAAGCCCTCATATATTTTGTGCCCAAGATGTATCGAGGCTATGTTATTTGATATTGTTTCATAGGGCTTTAGTGGTGGTGTTGAAGCCTATAAGCCCAGTGTTTTCTTGTCAAGTGCTCTGTTTGTGGCATTTTTAATAATAAAGAGCACAAAAGAAATACCTGTTATGTCCTCCATAGTAGAACGTTATGTAGGCCTACACATTTAGGAACAGATATTGGGTTCTGCCCAGTCGAGCAACATAAAAGTAACGTAAAAGTAACGGGTAACGTAAAAAGTTACTTTCCATAGAGGGTAACTAAGTAAAGTAATGGATTACTTTTTTGAAAAGTAACGAGTAACGAGCAAACACTACTTTTTAAAAGTAACTTCCCCAACACTGGTCCTGACTCACTCTGGTCATTAAAGATCCCATGGAACTTATCGCAAAGAGTAGGGGGTTCCCCGGTGTCCTGGCTAAATTCCCAACCTGGCTCATTCAATCTGGCCCCCTAATCATCCCCCACTGTAATTGGCTCATTCACTCCCTCACTCTCCACCTCAAGCTGGTGTGTGGTGAGCGTTCTGGCGCATAATGGCTGCCGGGCATCACCCAGGTGGGTGCTACACATTGGTGGTGGTTACTAGTGAGGTCCCCCCATCCATGTGACACGCTTATCTCGAGAAAAAAAGCGCTGTATAAATGTAATGTGTTGTTGTTGTTGTTGTTGTTGACTGACCTCTTCATGTTGAGCAGGGCCCAGGGGATGCCTGTGGGGGTCTTGAACGCAGGCAGCAGCTTCTCCCCCAACTCCACAGCTTTCTGCCTGAACACCTGAAGAGACAGAGAGAGAGAGAGAGAGAAAATAAACATCAGCATATTTCAACATTCACACACCAGGGATAACAGGGTACAGGTAATATTAGTTTACTTTAATTCAAATCGATCCAGGAGAATAATAATACGCTTTATTTGTATAGCTTATTATTATTCTCCTTGATCGATTTGAATTAAAGTAAACTAATACTTAAACAATACTTGAAGCAGCTTGAACAACTTGATGTAAAACGCTCTCATGTGCCTTTATTAAAATGGTTAATGTTACCACCTCTGTACAGCACTGCACTGCTGAGTTTAGCATCTGTAATTTCCAATATCAACTGGAGCTAAACATATGGGGTAAATTGAGTGTGTGTGTGTGTGTGTTCTTGTGTTTGTGTGTTTCTTTCACTTTTACACAAACCCTTGGCACACACAAACACACACAGTACAATTCATTCATTCATTCAGTTCAGTTCAAGCTCACTGAAATTCAAACTTTCATCGAAATCACACTGGATTACTGTACTATCTCTTATGTGTGTGTGTGTGTGTGTGTGGCCTATACCATGTGTGACACATCACAAATACGCTCAGAGTACAGACACACACACAGACACTGGCACACTTACAGTAACATGCACTTAATGGCACATGTTGGCTACCCACACACTCCCTCTCTTGATCATTTCATACACAAACACCCTGTGTCCCATGTTCAGTCACACCTTTCTCTCTATCTTACACACACACACACACACACACACACACACACACACACACACACACACACACACACACACACACACACACACACAGACCACCTGGTGTTGGTGATTGAGTGTGTGTGCCCGTTTGACTACATCTCACCCGGTCTCTGATTAATGTGTTTAATAAAAGTCTGTGCTCCTGAATGAATAAACACCATCAAATCCACTATCAACAGGGTTCCACATGCTAACACACAAACGCACAGTACAATCACTCCTCTTCACTCAGCCTACACACACACACACACACACACACACACACACACACACACACACACACACACACACACACACACACACACACACACACACACACACACACACCCCCCCCCCCCCCCCCCCCCCCCAAGGGGAAAACTACAAATGACGTTCATGAATAATTGAAGCCTGAGACCAAGCGAGAGTTGCTGTATGTGCGCCTGCAAATTATATAATGCAGCAATAACACAAACATGCAATAGAATGCATTGGGGGTGTGCTTGAGTCACCGCGATGATTGGACATGATTGTAGCACAGGCGCCAGTGAGAGTGCCCACCAGTATTCAGCTGCTGAGGAGATAGACATCCCAGCTGAGCTGGAAATGTTAGTCAATAACAGTGGAGTGGCTACACAAATGGTGTGTGTGTGTGTGTGTGTGTGTGTGTGTGTGTGTGTGGAGTGGGTGAGCGAGCAGCCCTGATCATTAGAGGAGCATCCCCCTCATTCACTTCTATGAGTGTGTGCATGTGTGTGTGTGTGTGTATGTATGACTGTAAGCCACAAGGCAGAGCCACTCAGAGCAAAAGGCAAACAGAGAAACCTGTTGGAACTGCTTGGCCACTTATCCCCATTATCTTTGTCCTTAGCCACTCCAGTACACTCCGGGGGAGAAAGGACAAACGTTAACAGCTGGAGTGTGTGTGTGTGTGTGTGTCTGTGTGTGTGAGTAAAGGAGTGCGGGAGTATACAGTATGAACAAGTCTGTGTGTGTATGAGAAATGACGGGAGAGCAAGTGTGCTGGTGAGCTTTAGCGTGTGTGTGTGTGTGTGTGTACAATGTGTGTGTGTGTGTGTGTGTGTGTGTGTGTACAATGTGTGTGTGTGTGTGTGTGTGTGTGTGTGTGTGTGTGTGAGTGTGTGTGTACAATGTGTGTGTGTGTGTGTGTGTGTGTGTGTGTACAATGTGTGTGTGGTGTCCGTGTCCGCAGAGGGTCCATGCTCCTGTCACCAGTGTGAAGGCTAACAGCTCCAGCACACTGGGGGCCTCTGCTGCTGCTGCTGCTGCTGCTGGTGGTGCGTCACTATCACAAGCTGGATTACAGCTCCAGCTCCGCCTGGCAGGGGAGCCCCCGGGGCCCTCGGCCCAATTTGCTGCAGCCGGGGACGGACACACGGACGACCCTCAGCCCTGCCGGGGCTCCAGAGACCCCGCTGACCCTCCAGCAGCCACCTCAGGGAGGAGCAGGACTGGCTAAAGGGGAGAGCCGACGGGGCATCTGGGGGAGACACGCCTGCATAAGTGCCCAAAATGCCGCCGAGCGGAGGGACTTGCCTCAAAGGGCTTTGATCGTAGGAACACAACAGTAGCTTAGAGATGACACAGCGCTCGTGATTGGCTTGTTGGTATTATTATACCCAATGTCAAACATTAATGAATTAAGAAATTCATTTATGAAATACCAAGGCAATACCTAGGGTTTTTTTTCCTAGGGACAGTGGAGGTTTGAAGTCTCAAATGTCTTATTCAGAGACCCAACACAAACAGACACAGACACGATTGAAAACCAGCTTTCGCCTTAGAGAGTGCCCTTCCCATTCTTCCCTTGCACATATGAGAACACAGAAATGCCCTCATCTGTAACAGTAGCACTTCTGAAAAGAAGCACTACAGTAAATAAAATGCAATTTGGCTGGAGTGAACAAACTGGACAAACATAAAGGAAGGCTACAAGAGAAACACATAAAGTGACATTTTGACATTTGAACCCCATGTGTTCAGCCTCCATAGACAACAGTGGAGAAAAGCCTCTCATTCTACACGGATGGTCAGATCCAAACTATTTGCACCCCACCAGGAGTTTGTGAACTTTGATAAAATGAAGTCCTGAATCCTGAACATGCATTTAACAAACCTAACCTCGTCTGAGCTGAGGAACAGTCTAGGCCAGAGGCTTCCCTGCAAACCCAGAGGAGATCGTGATTGAAGGTGCTAACAACAGAACGACTTCACTAACAGGTAAAGTGCAATGGCGCTGCAAGGCTAATAAAAACACATTGAGCAGGAGAGCCCTTCACCTCCTGCACTGAACGCTAATGCTACTGAGCAGACCTGCACAGGGAACGAGGATGTCCTCCCGTAATGTTCACACCAGAGGCTGGGTTGCTCTCTTAACAACGCATAAAGTTATGGGCCGTAAAATTGTAATTATTAGCGGCTGTCGGGTCTTCAATTTGTGAAACCAGATCACCTCTCTCTAAACACCCCCCCCCTCTCTCTCGCGCTCTCTCAGGGCACCGGTGTCGTGACGTGCTTCGCAGGCTGGCACACCCAAGCTCTGGCCTCAGGGGAGAAGCTTATGAAAGGTATGAAAGGGCACTCGGAGGCAATTACGGCTCTCATTTGTAGGGATTTATATTAAGTCAGCAATTTACCCAAGCAGAGGAGGCACAGGTGGAGAAGGTGGATAGGGGGGTGGTAGATAGAGAGAAAGAGGGAGGGATGGATAGAGGGAGAGGGAAAAAGAAAGAGAGAGATGATGGGAGTAAAGAGAGCAGAATGAAAAGAGAGAACTGGGGTGTGGAGTGAATAAGAAACGGAAATGACATGGATGTTAAATGCTCAAGTGTTATCAAGAGAGAAAATGTGAGAAGGGAGATGAAATGTAAGAAAATGCAAGATGGAAGAAGTGTGATTGAAAGATGAATAGGTAAGAAAGCATTCAAATGTTTAAATGTTCTTTTCCTACGCCTCTGTGCATGCGTGTGCGTGCATGCGTGCGTTGGCACATTGGGACATCCTTGGGCAGCAGGACTGCCTGACTCTGATCCTCTCATCTCCAGACCACAGGAGCAGCTCAACATCCCCAGATAGCACCAGATACCCCCTTCCCCCTCCTCCTCCTCCAGGTCTCTGGACCTGTAGGTGCACCAGACCCCCAAACAGGGTCTGCCAATGCTGACCCATCGAAGCACTGCTCAGGCATGAACTATCCACCCACCGAGCGGGCCAGACATTAACACAAGGGGGCTGAGCCCATCCTGGCAGCCCAGGCACCATGCATGTGCCTGGGCCTCCAGCCGCAGACTCAAGTCTCAGCCGCCGCCTGGTGCTCTGGTTCTCCTCCTCCTCGTCATCATCATCCTCCTCCTCCTGCTGCTGGTTAAATGGCACAGCGGGGCTAAACGGAGCTGATCAGAGCTCAGCTCAACGCGGCTTGGCCACGGCTTGTGGGCGATGATAAACAAACAAGCTCCTTGCGTGGCAGACTCTAGAGTTCGCCGTCGGCATCGGTGGGATTATAGCTGGACGAGGCTGCCCATGGCGTCCTCTAAGAGGGCAAGAAGCCTGGTCAGTTACTTTGGCCTTTGGACACCAACTCAAACACACGGAGTAGGGCCAGAGAAGTTTCACAGCTCAGAAAGCATTTGAAAACATTGTTGGATTATGATGCACATCACACACGCACACAAACACACTCTCACCTACATATCAAAACATGATGACAGGCTTGGTGTCAACCAGTCACTAGACAACACACACACACACACACACACACACACACACACACACACACACACACACACACACACACACACACACACACACACACACACACACACACACACACACACACACACACACACACACACACACACACAAACACACACACACACACACACACACACAACCCCAGCACTGCTCCTACTGGTTCATTGATCCAGAGAATGGTGCCCGTTGAAGTGCTGCAGCAAACAGCTGAAAAGATAATTGCGTTTGCCTCACCGGGGCCTGTCGTTCTCCGCTGTCCTAATTAATTAATTCAGAACTAATGGCGGAACCGCCTCACTCAGGCACGCGCCACGGCACCGCCAACATTACCGGCCCAGGAGAAATAATGGCCTCCGCCGAGAGCCGGGCGGGCAAATGTCTCCATCACACTCAGGTACAGAACGAGCGACAGAGTGACCGGCAGAGGTTAGCGGCTCTGCTTACGGTGTGACAATGGAGGATGAAGGAGGACATATGGATGAAACACCAACAGGCATATAGAAAAAAATATATTTATATATTTCATATATTTACATACTGCCCGCAAATACTTATTTTCAGCCATTTGGAAGCTTCATTTGACAGCTCTGCACGGAAAAGATATTTCTGTGCAGCCCAAACAAAAGAGGGGGAACTGGAGGAGTGGAAACACAGAGAGAGAGAGAGAGAGAGAGAGAGAGAGAGAGAGAGAGAGAGAGAGAGAGAGAGAGTGAGAGAGGCGGAGGAGGGGATAGGAGGATAGAGGAAGCGGGCATGGCTAGGCTAACGTAATTAGGCCCCTTGTTGGATCAGGGGCCGCAGAGTGACGGCTGGCAGAATGACTTGGAGCCGTGGCTGGGGTTTACATTAGTCTCGTCTTTGTGTTTGTCTGAGAAGGAAATATAATCCTGGCCAGGCCATGTAGTGTGTGTCCTTATCACAGGATGACAAGTGAGCAGAGACAGACACACTAACTAGAGAGACTGAAAGAGAGAGAGAGAGAGAGAGAGGAAGAGTGAGAGAGAGGTAAAGAGAGGCAGAGTGAGAGAGATAAAACGGGAGAGAGATAAAGAGAGAGAGAGACAGAGAGAGATAAAGAGAGAGAGAGACAGAGAGAGATAAAGAGAGAGAGAGACAGAGAGAGATAAAGATGAAGGTTTTCTTGTTCATGTGGAGAGAATGAGGCGTGTTCCAGAGGGAGCCACCTGTCAGCAGTGATAAAGCAGGACTGCATGACAACGAGCTCCCTCTCTCTCTCTCTCTCTCTCTCTCTCAAAAGGAGACACAATGATCCACATTCTCTGCCAAAGCCCAGTCAAAAGGCAGGTGGCCTTTCTAACATTCTCAGAGTAAAGTATGTGTGGTGGGCTGTCCGGCCTTTAGGGAATTACAAAGGACAGAAAGAAATAAAAAAATTAAAAATAAATAAAAACTCAATCAAGTTATACCCGTATCAGACCTTCAGCCTTGGGGTATTCAGGAGTGACAACAGAGCTGATGGCTCCCTTACTGCGATCCGTATGTCTAAGTCAACCAGACACATTTTAGAAATGCCCCGGTGATGGCACAAAGTGCAGTAACGGCCAATCACGTCCAAACGTCTGGGCTACGCCACGGCTTTATGCGGCCAATAAACCGGATGGCGAGAATGAAAAGGATTAGCTTTTGGACAGAGAACAAACAACACCGATTTGCAGCGGCCATCCAGTAACAAAGAGGGAGACAATCACAAGGCATTCTGTGTAGGAATTCAGCGCTTCATTCATTTGAATCTGCATCGGGTGGTGAAGGCTTCCTGGATTTTAGGACACTGCACACCACCACACACACCTACACACAGACACCAATTATCTGACTGTCCAGAGAGGCTGCTTTTTAGCAGTCTGCTTGCAATAAAAAGTGTGTAAGAGAATGAGGCTTGAAGAGCCTTGCCCTTACTGCACACTTCATTGCAGAACTCCACACAAAGGTCAGAGATACATGTTCTTCTCTACGATTTGACAGATGTAACCTTTTCATAGTTACTGGTAAAATAATGCATTTATAGATTGGCCTCAGGTTGCCTTCGTCCATTTTCACATCGCTTCATTAAAGTATTAGAAGTTGTTTTACAGAAATGGCCACGTAGGGATTGGATTTGGCTGTGCAGGAGTAAATCGGAGTGCATGGCATAACCTGAACAGAGGCTTTTACAAAAAAAACAGAGCAAGTTAAACGCTGGCTTTTAACAAGGCTCTTTCCGGTCTCGACCGTTTCTGTGGAAACGGCAGCGACTGGGGTGTCACCGAGATCTCCTCGGTTCCTCATTCAGTCGCCGTGACGAATTGATTGACACGGTTTGTTGAGGGATTATTGCTCGGCGAGCGAGCGAATGAGAATATTGACTCATTGAACTTATTATTTATTTATTTATTTTTAAAAAGAGAGATATAGAGACAAGCATAGGACATTTGGTGGACTGAGCAGTGATTCTGAGTCAATACACACACATCCCAGGCCCCGTCACCCCTCCCTTCTGGTGGACGGAGGCAAAGAGAGCATCACTCTCTCTCACTCCCTCGAGTCAAAAAGTCTCTCTCTCTCTCTTTGCATGGAAATAAAAGGAGCTCATTTACAAAGGCAAATTGCGTTTGTTGAGGCAGTCATCTGCCATGCAAATTGTCTCTCTCATTCTTGAACACGCTTGCGTTGAGAGTAAAGAGTGCTTCTGTCAGTTAGAGAGCACACATTTCCCACTTTGCTAATACAACATCCCTTCGTTGTGATTCCGCTGCATGCTTCGTGACCTTAGTCTATACTTAAGAGGGAAACACGCTGCCAAAACTCATTCGAAATGGAAAACTGATCGAAATGGAAAACTGATCAGCCTCAGAGTTTTATGAATAGCTCTTTGGGCGTGGAAAAGAGATGCATGCAGCATTGTATATGGCCGTCTATGTATAAATTATGCATGTATGTGTGTTTGTGTTGTGTAATAGAACAGAATTCCGGTTTTTAGTTTTATCAATGATCTGGAATAGCCTTACCAAGCTACCCAAATGCCAATGGGAAGAAATGGATCTCCCACTCTAGGGTTCTGTCATTTTTTTCAACTGTGCCTGGCGCATAAGGTAAAGAACAAAGATAAAAGACTTTCGGAAGACGGTCAGAAGAGCCCCTGGTTCTCTCTGGAGAGCTGAAGTTTAAGCTAAGCCTCCCTAAGACTCCCACCGCTCATCAAAGGGACGTGTGTATGTGGGTGGTGGTGGGGGCAACTGTGACTCTGATCACAGCCCACACAAACACACACACACACACACAGAGTGGGCTGATGTAAGGAGGGCGTAAGGCCTTCTAGAGATGTTCGGAAAGTTGAAGTCCCGGCATCCAAATTCAACAAGCCTGGAGGTGGATGAGGAGGAAGATAAGACGTGGACGGACCAGCCAGACATGCTTCTCTTCCTCTCCCTCTCATCTCTCTGTTCCTTCCTTCCATCTGCAGGGATGGAGATGCAGCACAAGTTTGCGTAACGGTTGGAGATGCCACGATCGAGGGCTGATAAAGAGTGACTGAGAAGAGTCAACGGATGGCTGAATAGATGGATGGTTAAGTGCATAAGTGCAAGACGGCACTAGAGTGCAATGCTTAATGACGGATGTGGGTGGATGGCATGACTGGAATTGAATGACTTGATGTTACAGTGGGTACTCATGGACCATAACCAAAAAAAGAGATTAATCTGGACACAAGCTAGAGAAAAGAAAATGACTGGCCATAAAATGATGAATAACAAAGAAGGTGGATGGATGAGTCAAAAGAAACACTCGATGCAAGAAAGTATTGATGGATCAAACATTGAATCGGATTGTGCAAAGATGTTCCGGAAGACAGCAAAAATTATTTAGGTCAGGTGTACTGTTTAGCATGTACGCACAGGCTAGTTAGGCTGCTACTTTGTGCTCCTAACTGACTGCATTAGCATAGAGTCTGACAGAGAGTAATGTGCTGTTCTTTATTAAAACGACCGGATCCCACTCCACCACCGGCCGCCTGATAGCATCGCTCCTGATGTATATGACAGCTCCAGGGTCTTGGTGAGTAGGGCTCGGAAAAGCCTAATTGTTCCGTTCCTTCCTGCCCGATGGTTTCCTGAGTGGAACCACGCAAATGATCTCCGCAGATGGCTTATTACCCTTATCTTTCCCCGGGCCGGAGGAGATAAGCCACGACGACAATGCACTCAACACCCCTTATGGGAAAATGAATGGAGGTTCGTGCCACCAATCAGAAGGCGCCGAAGTACTGAAAACTGACTCAGGCAGGAGGCTATGACAACAACAAAACAAACACAATATTAACTGAATCTAATGTCTCATAAGCAAATGGTTTAGAACTGTCCAAGGTGACAGAGACTATAGACTACCACAGTTTGGACTAGCCCAGTTTATCTCTAGGCCTCAACAGAGGTGCAATATTTGATTGAAGCAGATGGTTTAATAAGTAATCATTTGCAACTCACAACAAATTGTCAATTTGCCCACGCTCAAACAGAGTGTAGGGGAATGATGAAAGGCTGAGACATTCAAGATCTACTTCTACAGATCCCCAGTGTGTGTGTGTGTGTGTGTCTGAGTGTGTGTGTGTCTGTAGAGTGGGGTTTGATGTGTAACATGCCCCTGGTACAGGCATAGAGCATTAAGCAGCCCACTGTGTGTGGTGGGCAGCAATTAAGATTCATTCTTTCTCTCTGCTATGTTCTCCATCTGCACTCCACCCTACAAAGACAACTTCACACAAACAAGGGCCCCTGCTGCTTCAGGAATACACATACCACACGCATGCATACACACACACACAGTACAAAATCACACTTACAAGAACGAGGATGGCTCAAGTCTCATTAACACACCCACACTTTCACACCCAAACCAACACCCACACCACTTAAAAGAACGAGGATGGCTCAAGTCTCAATAACACACCCAAACTTACATACAAACACTTTATGATTGCACGCTCAAGAAACCTAGAGAAGGAGTCCTATTAACAAATGTGCGCGCGCACACACAGGCGCGCGCACACACACACACACACACACACACACACACACACACACACACACACACACTTCCTGAGGCTAAGACACACGTCAAACACACACATCCAAACACTCACATGTACAGGTGTGCAGGAATGCCACACACCTACACTATCAAGACTACCTGAGGCTGACACACACACCCGTACAAAACCCAGACACACAGAGCAAAGCATACATTATTACTATTTAGAACATTCTAAAAGTGCCTTGAGTTGCTTAGCTCACGAAAGCTGTGATAATCCGACGGAGATGAGAGCCAAAACGCGACCCCATCTCCTAAACCCATTTCCCCCTTGTCACACGCCTGTGCACTGTGAACGTGCCAGTCATGATGTCTTTCTCCGTGAGGGTTGGCTGGGGTAGAGCGAAAGAGAAGTAATTAGATTAGGGCACAGAGAAACTGTGCTCCACTGAGTAGAAAACGGATAAAAAAAAAGTGCTTCTGCATTTTACAGTAATCTGTGAGTGTGTAGTGTGTGCTGTGATTGTGTGTGTGTGTGTGATTGTGTGTGTGTGCGAGAGACATGGAGAGAGGGAGAGATAGAGGGAGTTGTAAACAGATTGCTAATTGTGCTTAGCCTAAACAGAGCACTGAAGAAGCTGAAAATACCGTCGTCTGCTAACACTGAGGGATTACGCCGCGGAGGCCAGGAGCGCTAATCCATTTACCGAGGGTTTTAGTGCCACCGTCCCACCAGGGGCACAATGCCCAGGAAAGGTGGCGGGAGAGAGATACTGAGAGGGAGCACAGCTGGTCACATCTGCCAGGGGAGAATAAGAGGGGACTGTGACACAGGCTAACTGGCACAGAGAAACAATCTGCTCCTAGAAAGGGTTGGTGTGTGTATGGAGTGTGTGAGAGAGTATGACAGAGAGAGAGTGACTGTGAGAGAGAGAGAGAGAGAGAGAGAGAGAGAGAGACTTGTGCTCCATCTGATCAGTGAGTGAGTGAGAGAGAAAGAAAGAAAGAAAAAGAAAGAGAGAAAAAAAGAGAGAGAGAGAGAGAGAGAGAGAGAGAGAGAGAGAGAGAGAGAGAGAGAGAGATAGAGAGAGAGACGTGTGCTCCGTCTAATCAGTGGGAGACCTGAGCTGAGGACGGTGGTGATGAAACGCAGCTCAATTATGCTCCAGTACACCTGCGCTCCTTTTTGTTTTTCATCTGTTTGCCGATTTTTCCCTCATTTTTTGGCACGGGGCTGACTGTGGCAGGCACCGCTCTCTCACTCGGCAACGCAATTAGTTTCCCGGGCAACAGACCACAACAAAACATGCCTCGAATAAAAATCAAAAGACAAAACAAAATGCACTCCATTGCATTCTGGGTGCCGTGGCGGCAATTGAGAAGGGAATAAGTGAAAGTATCAAATAAGCTTTTGAGCTTATTTGATAGCTTTTTTCCACAAAGCATTGACGTGAAGACAACAAAGCAAGCAAAGACAATGGGAAAGCACAGACAATACAGTATGCACGATAATGGAGAAAGAAATCATGGCAGCTTATTGATTTTAAAGAGCATTCATCTGAGGGAGATCCAGAGCTTATAGTACGGGATGGGCACTGGGCAGTGGCAGACAGCTACCCCAGTCTTCTGTCTGCTGAGGGGACATGCCAAACACCGAGACACTGAGCTGCCTCTGGCATCCTTTAGCCCTCTGCCACACCGCAGGCTAAAGCTGCTGATCCCACACCAGCTGGCAACTGCTTCCCACAGTGCAGGACAACTTCACATGGAGGAGTTGACACTGATGTGAGGCGTCAGTTGGGATCTGTCAAGAAATGGTTCACACTGGTGGCTTAAGTATAGAAATTATAGAAATATTTTAGAAATACAAGAAGGATGACATAAAGGTATTGAAGTAGTGTCTCACATTGTGTTGTCCCTATAGAGATGTTTTAAAAACGACACAACTGTGTTATTCTGTAGTTCTGGTGACAATTTTATGTCTATCATGATATTTGTGTTCTTATTCACCCCATCTGAGGTGACTAAAACCTAATGATGATGCAGATATTAGGAGAAATGCATAATAATCTAATTAATGCCACTTGGCCAAAGGGTATACACTCTTAAATGTGGACGCATATTAATCTCAGTTCAGTCCATTTCCTCTCTGCTTGGCAAAGTGCATCTCCTAAACTCCCGGCTTAACTTCCAGGATATCCATCTCAATCCTTCCTAAAATAATGCACTCAGCTAGTGGGGAGGGAGGTGATGCAGGTATCGGGGGACACGCGTAAGAGGAGCAAGTGACTCAGCAAACACTACGAAGAGTCGGCGTGGAGCCTCCGGTTGTTGCTGTTGTTCGTTCCGCAGGTAAGCTCTCTGGGCCAGGCGTACAGTAGGTGGTAATGCTGCAGCGGCAGTGATAACAGAGCAAGGGGCTGCAGGGCCGTGGAGCGTACTCTAGCAAACCCCAGAGAAGTAGTGGGGCAACGGTTGACATGCCGTTAATTGGGTTGAAGGTCAGCTTGAAACTTCTCCACTTTAGCCGCCAGCCGGCTAACAGGGAAATGGAAGGAGGCCAGATGTCCGAGGCGTCCGCAAATGAACATTTCCCTCTTATCAGAATAAGGACGCAGGGGCTCAGCTGGCCTGATGGGCACACGTCTCGGGAGCAGGGGGGGGGTGGGGTATATTAATAACCACAGGAAAAAAGAACAGGATGAACAAGAAAAGGGAAATAAATTAAATGACCAAGCATTTTGATAAAAGACCTCATGAAATGAAAACATTACAGCACCACCATTTTAATTTCACTTCACAGCCAGAGTTTCTCCATTTACCATTACACAGATGCAGGCTACAGAGGTATCAAAAACATTAAGAACTATTATCAGATACTGTAATATTCAGCAAGGTATTTGTTCCCTCAGCTCCCTCTTTCAGTCAATGCCATTTTTAACAGGAGAGGACTATACCGATTGATGAAGATTACTTGACTGAACACCTGTTTCCCACTCTCTCCCAAGAGCATGTGTGCAGCTGGTAGTGACTTCACACAACAATACTAATAAGCTCTAGAGAGACCATGAGAGAGGTGTTTTGTAGTCAGACACGCCGTGTGCAGTGTAGTTTCATCCTACGGTCTCACAGACAACACAGGAGGGAGATGACTCCAGTTACTAGCTCGTACACAAGGCTGTGCTTCACGGGTAATTGCTTGCCAACATGCTTCCGTGAAGTATGTGACTGGCAGATACATCCCCTCAAACGTATTTTCTTTTAACAAAGGTAGAGTTTTAAGATTCAGACAGTTCCTATTTCTCGCTAAGTTTATGGGCACCAATCCCAAACGTATTACTTTTATACCGAAATCCGTCTTTCTATGAGTTAGCTCCGACATCTTAGATTATTATTTTTTTTGAGTTCACTTTCAAGCAACGTACGCCATGCTGCCTTCACTTCACGATTGTCAGTCTCTATGTCGCATCGCCCAAGATTTGCATAAAATAGGCCTCTCGTCTACTTTGGCGGTGTAACAACCCCTTGTCTCTTGTCGTTGTAAAATGCCAACTTTGATTGAAAATGAATGCCAGCTGCTCGCTACGTCTCAGACTCCTATTGCTACTCTGTCCAGGGGGTAAGATCTTGACAGACCATGGTGTTCGTGCAAAACATACCGGTCAAAGCACCACCAATGCTGATCTCAGTTGTTTTCATTTCCCTGGAAAAAATATACACCTTCAACATATTACAAATTCCTTCAGTGAAAGGCATGTCCAATAGAAATACATGCAAATGTTTCTGCCGACGTTGTCTGCTATGGTTCTGGAATCTGGAGAGGCTTCTAGTGGCCCCAGCTGCAGACAGCAGTGTGCAATCTTTATACACATTTCACAGTGGACACACTGCACTGGCATAAATTCATACCGTGACATCTTTTCGTGGAGTTGCTTCATTGAGAAACCTCTATGCCCCCACCAGAGTGGTTCACACACCAATAAAATGGGCAGGCTTTTGTCGTTCACATTACCTGAGCACGCATGAGTTGTGTATTGTACATGACTGGGCACTGTAACTACTTGCTTATCAAAGTTTCTGGACTTTAATTAGTCTAGCTTTAAAGACTCAAGACTCTTGACATTTAATGGTCACTCTTCTCTTCTCTTCTCAGCTCGGAGTAGGGCTGTGCAATTAATTGAATTTTGATCACGATTTCGATTCTTGGGTCTCCAAATTAATAAAATCGAGTTGGAACAATTCTTTTGGCATTTTCCGTTGTCTATGAGGTTTATGGAAAGAAACGCGCATGCGCAATTCAGTCGTTCCCCCGGAGCATTCAACGTGGCCCTGCGAGCTGTGTGTCTGTGTGTGTGGTGACCTGCAGCACCAGCATCTTATTCAGAAAACAGCGCGAGCGAGATGGCAGATGGAGGACAGCCCCGTTTGCTTGATAAAAAGGGTAAAACAAGTTCTCTTGTATGGCAAGACTTCGGATTTGAAGAATCCAACGAGGCACAGGCTCATGCAAAAGGTGCTACAATGTAATATCTGCACACTTTGGCAACGCAACAATCTTGTTCAATAACCTCAGACCAGGCTTGTGCAAAATTCCAGAATTGAATTGAAACTGGCTCTTAAATTCCAATCCAATTCTTAAATTTCACTTGCATTTCAATTGAGGTAGCAAACAGGAAGCAGAATTGCAATTCGAATTGTGGACAACCCTGCATCAGACGTAATCACAAAGTCGCTTACGACGAATTAGTAAAGTAACAAAAAGACAAAACCACAACCCCGACGACATCAGTACAGACATCCATTTCATACTGTGTAATGCGTCCATTTCAAACACACTGTATAATGCGAGCACTAGTGGAAATATTGCTTCCTGCTTGCGCTCATCTCTGAAGCATGATCATGTTAACAGGCTGATGTTTCTGGCAAAAAACACTAAGTATGTGCCATATTCACCGAAAATGATTCTGAAGTTCAAGACAAGTTCGTTTCAGTAAGTTCTGAGTATGATGGGCCAGGCCAGTCCTTCCAGCCTTAATCCATTACTGGATGCAATTTGTTGAGTTAAAACGTAAAAAATGTGTCAGTGCGCTAAACACAAGAAAGTTAATTTAAGTGTATTTAAGTTGTTCTGTCTTATTTGATTAGTATATTTATTTTATTCATTGAAAGTTTTATAGAAATTACAGAACAGCTGGATAAATATTTATTTGTACATTATTTTCAATTTGAAGAACATTTTCTATTTTTTATTTGAACATTTTGTGTAGTTTAAGAATTTTGAAAACTCTCAGTTACAGTAAGTTTTTTTGCCGAAATGCAAAATAAATGCATTTTATTTTCAAACTCAAAAAGAATCGTTTGAAGAATCATGATTTCAATCTTGACCAAAAAAATTGTGATTCTCATTTTTTCCATAATCGAGCAGCCCTAGCTCAGAGAGAGAGAGAGACAGACACACAGACAGACAGAGACAGAAGTAGGAAGAGAGATAGAGTATGTGTGTGTGAGAGAAATGCATTAGAGGATAGCCCCCTTTCTCTGAAGACTGTTAGACAGACATAACAGTAGTCTCTAGGCTCACTTCGCACACAGTCCAGAACTCTGATGGACAGGTGCAGTGGGCTGGCTAACAGCACGGAGGGCAAGTCGGGCCTACGGCAGAGGGCCTCCGGGGCCTCTCTCCATCTCCACCAATTCTTCCGCACTCGACACTCACTACATTTCTACCATTATTCTCCTCTTCCTCACTTGCAACAGATTCACTTTTTCCCCTTTTTGCTCTTTTTACCTCTTCGCTGCTTTAAACCACTATTTTTCTCTCTTGCCTCAGGCCTGTCTCTCATCCGTCATTCCATCACTAATGAGCACCCTTTTTTCTCCCTCTCTGCCCTATTTGCCCCCCCCCCCCCAATATTCCCACCTTTCCGTCTGTAGTTCTTTTAACATCTACCCCATCCAATCCAATTTGGGTTTCTCTTGAAAAAGTTCCCAGTCACTCCAGTGCCCCACTCGTTCCTTTTTTCGGCACATTCTCATTACTATTTTTATTTGCTCCTCTCTTCTCTTCACCTCCATTATGTTTTATTTTCATAATGGCTTCCATCCTCATTATTCTGTTCCTTCCAACACAGTCGATTCTTATTTCTTCTCTAATAGCCGGAATGAGGAGGAAACCCTTCAGCTTGTGCATCTGGTAATCCCCGCTCATCTGGGTTCAGTTAGATGAGACCCCTTTTTTTTGTTTAAAGGGAAAAGGACAATTGAGTGAATTGTGGTCTTGGGGTTTTGTTAGTTCCAGCTCTTGGCTCGGGAGGGCACAATGGGTTTCACAACAATGGTGACGTTGTGTTACATGAACACAGTGTTATGTCACTGGAAATATGATGCTTTTTAATCTATCCTTTTCTTTTTTCTTGCCTTCCCGATTCCAGATGCAGCGAGAAGAGCTGTGACTCAGATATTAAACAGAGCGGAATGACTGTGGCACAAAAAGCAGCCGTGAGAAAGCCCGCAGAAAAGAAAAAAAAAAGGGGACATCAGCATAGTGCTACATGAACACATCCCTCCCTCTCTCTCCATCGAACACACATACACAAAGAGACACACACACACACACAGAACAGTTGTAGAAGCAAAAACATACAAGCACGCCCAGCAGCAAGCAGTCTACAGTCACATCCAAAATACCATTACGTGCCGCAAGAGTCCGACTTCACGCTTCTACATGAGTGACCGCCAAACACTGTAATCCAGTGAGGTGAGCGTGGGGACGCAGGGCAGATGACTCGGGGATGACTGAGCTCTGTCTAATGCCTTAATGAGCTGAGATGAGATGAGCCAGCGGGAGGAAATGCAGGCCTCAGCAGACACTGGAGTAGTGGGCCAGAGCAGCGTGGTGAACACGCACACACACACACACACATGTACACACACACACACATATGCATACAGTACATATTCAAATACACACACACACACACACACACATATAATATATAATATGCACACACACTCCAATGCATACATATTCAAATACACACACACACGCACATGCGCACTCACAAAAACATAAGCATATGCACATGCGCACGCACACACGCACACTCCAATGCACACACACTGTATTCAAATACATACACTCCAATGCACACATATTCAAACACACACGCAAACACACACACTCCAAAGCAGACATACTCAAATGCGCGCACACACACACACACACACACATACACACACACACACACACACACACACACACACACTCCAATGCACACATACTGTATTCATATACATACACTCCAATGCACACATATTCAAACACACACGCAAACACACATACACACTCCAAAGCAGTCATACTCAAATACGCACGTGCACGCACGCACACACACACACACACCTTCCAACTTTCTGAAACATTGTGAAATGTCATCAATTTTGATGAGTGCCTATTTACATACAGGACAGTCCATATTATTGGCAGTAAACAGGCTTAGTGACAAAGGTTTGTGTACATCCAATTCGGTGCCACCAGACTGGAAACAGGATGCTTGGCTGATCCAAACAGGAGGATGGCTCAACATGCTGGTTCAATATCCCATTACTTCAAGTCAATCCCAAGAACTCTTCATATGAATTGAATTGATTGGAATTGAATTCTGGGACCAGAGAGAGTGACAGGCTAATGTAGGCGGCCGCTGAACCCACGCTAACCCTCGAACAATTTAGCCTAGCGTAGCCCTCGTCTATTGGCAACTGCTTGAATTAGTTAGCCTAGTATAGCCCTCTGTCTCTCATGGCCATCTGAGTCACATCATTGGTATTTCTTCAGTTGACAAATGCTTGGATTTAGTTAGCCTAGCACATCCTTCCCCTCTGTTGGCAAGTGTTTTAAATCACTTAACCTAGCATGATCTGCCCCAGCAGTAGGCCATGATCTCCACAGCGCCACAGACACACTGTGCCACGGCCTGTTGGCCAGAATGCCCCGGCTGAGTGTTCGAGGGGTTGGCGGGATCATGAGCGCTGCCAACGGTGGTGCTGAGCAGTGGCATCGCTGGACAGATTCCCAGGCAGTCCGAGCAGACTGTGAACGAACAGGACAGGAATGAAGCAGACAAAATTAAAAAAAAAGTGCAACCTTGAGTACTGACAGCTGCTAACTGTGATCGAGGCTGAAAATGGTCATCGATACATTTTATCCAAATGGCCCTCAGTGCCGAAGATGTGGCTAGCAATGGGCACAGCAGATATCACTGGCATGCAATTATCTTCTGCGATTTCCCCAGGAGACAGATAGGGGGAGGGGGGGAGTGGGGAGCAATTGCCCCAGCAGTGGCAGATGCACCAGCTGTTTGCAGTGCTAGCACAAAGATGCCGCAAACAAGCTAATTACGCACACACAGGCTGTGTGAGCTCTGCCATAATGAGAATGTATGAGGGGAGGAGAAGGGTGCCCCTCATCTTGGGTTCCATGGCAGCCTCTAATTATGTCCATTTACCATCACTTCACTTTATTATGCTCTGTCTGAATATAGAACTCAGAATCTGACTGAAAAAAAAAAAAAACATTGTTGTAACATATTGTGACATTATCACAATAAACATCCCATATGGCACATACTTATTAAAGATGCATCACAGATACATTATAGATACACCACTTCAAAAACTGAATCAGAGAACAGAGGCTTTCCTTAGTACAGGCTACTGTGAGATTTTTAATGATGAATAACAACCGTCTCCACCACTCATGAATACACAACGCTTATTTTGTGCGAGGATGGCGCAAAGGGAGATACGGTTCACTGACGTTATCATACACAGGCGTATATATGCTGTCAGCATGAGGCCATCTGTGCTTGTCTGTGTTTAGCAGACATGCTACGGGAACGGGGCTACATGTAAACATCCGTCTGTGTACGGGGCTACACGCACACAAACGTTCAGCAGTGTCAGCCAGTCTAAGAACACAGCAGGGCGTCCGCTAGCGTCATCGCAAGCAAGCACGCACACGCACGCACGCACGCAAGCGGGGGGCTGAAGAGCTCGGCTCCCCGGCGACCAGACCTTTACACGCCTCCCCGTTGGCGCCACATGCATAAAACATGGCAGTTTCAGGGAGACGTGACACAAGCCACAACAGAGGAGTTGTTTGTGTACCGTACCGATATTATGGTGTAAGCCTGACAATGAATGGCCTGTTATATGAAACACAATAACACCATCCACCACCATCTCCACACGCACAAACATTTCACAGCACTCCTTAATGAGGTCCATTTCAGAAACAGAAAATGATGCCTATGGTTTTGGCCTACAAGTAAAAACACAGAATAAAACAACCTGCGGTTGACCAAAGTGCTTTATAAAAGTTTTAAATGAAATGTAGCGACAATTTCTAAAACACCACAAAAAAGCGGAGGGATTGCAACATCCAGGAAGTACAGGGATGAGTTTTAATAAGTCAGCATAGCTCCATCCTCCTCAGCTTAGCTTACTCCTGTATTCACGTCAGCAAAACACATCAAAAACATGACACTGCTGGGCCTTCAAACCAAGATGATGTCTTCATTACTCTTCCGCATTGCAATGAGAAATTGTCCATGTCAGCGGTGTATAATTAGAGATTGGGAGAGAATAATGGGATACTGTAAAAAGGACGCATCAAGACCGAAAACAAACGACCAGGGAACACGAAAGGTGTTTAGCCCAGAGTCTGGACGTCCCTTCCGTGGGAGAACAGATGCAAAGCCATTATTTATATCTTTGTTTAATTTTTAAGACTGTCTTTCTTCTTTGTTTTGTTTTTAATCACTTGTACAGACACCGAGTCCCAGATGCCAGTTAATGACCTGTTAATCACAGGGAAAATGGAGGGGATAAATCTGAGGGCTGAACAATGAGCTAGTGGGGCTGTGCGGCTGTGATAGGGAGACCCGGGGGAGCTGGACTGACATGATTCAGCAGGTGACGGATGCAGAGGGAGAGTCTCCTCTCATTAACGTACAGCTCGGCGGAGCACAGCGGAGGAAGAGAAATCGCTCTCCGCTCAGTCAAACACTGCTCACGTTCATGCTCGAGTCTATCTCCCTTTCGTGATAAAAAAAACAAAAAAAAAAATCCCCTGGAAAACTAATCTTGGGCCTTCGTTTAGCATAAATTCTCTCCTTAAAGTCTCTACTTCCCCTAAAAACCGGCAGGGGTCCAAAAAGCACATTGCCTACCCAGAAATATATCACCAACAGATCAGTCCAGGACATTTCTTCAGGCAGAATGTAGGATTAATGAGACCATTAGCGTGGGCAAAACAATGAGAAAAAGAGAAAGAACTGAAAGAAAAGGGGGTGGGGGGAACCACAGAAGTGGCCACTGCTTTTGCAGATCCTCGACCTGGTGTGAACCCAGATGCTTAATTCATGGGTGAGACAGAAGCCGTCCAGGTAAAGGACTGTGGTCAGAGCCTCCCTCCCTCTCTCGCTCACAGGCCAGCCTTATCAAAAGGGTTCCATCTGGACAGCTCCGGAAATGCAATAACCAAACACCGGAGCGGGTGGACAGACGTCAACAGGATTAGTGCGGCGTGTGATGATGGCGATGGAGACGAGACGGAGAGTGCGCCGGCCACAACGGCGGCGGCTTGTGGTGACTCTGCATTTCCAGCTCAGTCGGCCATGTTTGTTTCGTCTACCCCCCGCTGGGAGAGGACAGGTTGTGCTCCATCAGCTGTGAGTGTGTGTGCACTCAAGACCAGTCACTATAAATAAGCCCGTGCTCCACCTGTCCTGGGAGCACTCTACACACACCTTAAAGCCAAGAGTAGAGAGAGAGAGATAGAGAGAGAAAGAGAAAGAGACAGAGAGAGAAAGAGAGAGGGGGGGATAAGGGAAGAAGGATAGAGGGGAAAGAAAGAGTGAGCCAGACATTCTGCTTCTTTTCACATCGTAACTCTGGCTCTGTTGTTGTGCTTTGATCCAAAACAGTTGTTGTTTATTTCATCCATCCAATCCATCCCACTAGGATGCAAAGGACACCATATCCTCGACCTGGATATCCTCGACCACACACACACACACGCCGCAAATATTTAGTAACAGTTCATTACAAATCTTACAAGATCTATTCTTGAATTACATTGAGGTACATCACACACCACTGGCAAGATGCATTCTCCTCTGACCTAAGAGATTAAAGGGTGGGGGCGCGAGAACTGTCCCGACGGAACCCAAAGCTCCACTTTGATAAGCGACGCTAATCCACCTCTAAGCTTCGGCACAGCGATGGCAATCACTTAACCACGCATTCACAACCACCGTCTCGCCTTTGTTTACCTTATCGGCTCCAACACAACCATATCAGAGATAAGGGGCAAGGACTACACGTGAGGTGAGGGGCTGCAGGTTAGCATCTTCCTGCTTTTCCCCTTTCCATCCTCTTTTAGGCGCTAGGCATTAGCGGCGTTAGCGGAGGAAAAGTGAGGCGTGACAGGTGGGGTGATTACGCTCCCTGACTACGGCAATTACTCTTGCTGCCAAAGCTTATTGTTTTTTTTTTTTCTTCAGCGCGGTGTTACAAACAGGAATAACATGGTCCAGAGTCATAAGGATGAGTGATTAAGGAGTGTGTGGGGCTTCCCAGCAGAGGGGAGAAGAGCAAGTGGAGGACAGAGAGAGGGGGGGGGGGGGTGCACTGATGAAGGGGTTTTAAGGAGAGCAGGCTGTTGAATATGCAGGAAAGAAAAAGAACATGACGGCGTCGGCCTCTGTGCCTCGTGTGTATGCGCATGTGTGTATGAGTATGTATGAGCGTGTGTGTAAGTTTGTGTGTGTGTGTGTGTGTGTGTGTGTGTGTGTGCGTGTGTGTATGTGTATGTGTTAGTATGAGTGTGTGTGTGTGTGTGTGTGTGTGTGTGAAGTGTAAGTGTGTGCATGCATGTGCATGTGTGTGTGTGGGGGGATCTGTAAATCAATGTGTGTATGTGGGCGAACCATCACTGAACTTATTCAGCTTTTACAGCTTATTCCACTCCTATTCACACATTTGACAGCCCGGTACAGACTTCAACACTTACAAGAGACTGAAAACATTGTTGGTTATTTTATGGATAGGGAAGCAATACAGTGAGATCAATCCGTTTGTAGACCAATAACAATGGAATGGTTATGAGCATGGAGTACACCCTACTGTACATCCCACCAGAGATTGAGGCTGTAAGAATATTGCTGGGAGATCAGGGGCGTAGCACAAGATCCTGGGCCCCTGCATAGGCAGTCCTGATGGGCCCCCATGTTCCTCAACCCAGGTAAAATAAAGTATATTCCAGACTTTTCAAGGGCCCTCTCTCCCCCTGGGCCCCTATAAACAGTAGTGGTTTTATCCCCAGTCCGACGTCCCTGCTGGGGAGTTAAGAGCATTATTGGACATTTTCAGCTTAATCCTCACCTTTTGAGTCAGGCCTTTGCATTCCTGAAGTAGAGGGATAACAGGGGCATATTTGCCTTGTTGTACCATTCCAGAAAAAAACAAAAACAGATCATCTCTTTTCTTTTGTAAGGCCCCCTCTTCCAAAGTTAATTGGTTGAGTATATGTAAATGGCTTGTTAAAATGAAAAAAATCTGTTCACAAATCAGTCTAACGGTCATGTTCATCAAAGTGTGCATTAAAGTAAAAGGGAACAGCATCTGATTCAGGACCAGCCAGCCTACTCTCCAATAGCTTACAGCGCAACAATAAACTCAATGAGCCTCAAAAGCATGTTTCACGGGTGACTGAGAGGGCAAGGTGATGAAATTAAATTAAACTCGGCAGCAACATCAGCTTAACAAAGAAAATACCCACAGCATTACAGATGCACAATGTGTTAATCTCTTAATATAAAAAACACCCCCACCAGAAGGAGAAAAAAAAAATGAATAAAAAACCTCAGATGAATCAGAGAGAGCTTTTCGATGTACGGCATGGCCTTCTAGAGATTAAGTAGCTAGCTGATCTCTTCTGAGCTGGCGAGAGGCGTCCTCATTTGATCGGTGGAGCCTGTAGAGATGGTCCAGTGCACTCCACCCCCCCACTCCCCCCCACACTGTATCTGTGGCCGTCCATAACTTCAGAACTGTACATCAGTAGCGGTGAACCAGCAGGATTTACTTACACCAGAGGAGAGACAGGGAGGAGATGGGATTTGGAGTGTGTGCGTGTACTGTGTGTGTGTACTGTGTGTGTGTGTGTGTGTGTGTGTGTGTGTGTGTGTGTGTGTGGGGGGGGGGGGGGGGGGTTTGGGTTGGCCTGGCTGGGATCATAAATAAGATGGCAAAACTCTCTCACTCATTCTTTTTTGATAAACGGGTCACACTACAGAGATAATATGTTTGTTTTCAGTGGCATGCACACAGAGAGATATTTCTAAACACTAAGCACACCTCCTTCTTCAAGTGCCACAACCGAGTTAGAGGAGAGGTGTATAGACCACAGGAAGGAAAGAAAGGGAGAATGAGGGAGAATGAGAGAGAACAGGGGAGAGAGAGAGAGAGAGAGAAAGAGAGAGAAATGGAGCAAGGCACAAGTCAAACAGCATTCACACAGTGACTTTGAATGTTCCTGATAAACTAATACAAGTTTTATCGGATGAGGAGCTTGCCCTCTTCTGACAGTCAGCCAACGCCATTGAACCACAGCATGACTGCAAACTACCCACAGAGGAAATAAAAACAGGACCTGCCACTTCCTGTCTCCCTCTACACCCACCCCACCCCCGCCCCCCTCAATTCACTCTATTCCTCCTGCACTCCTTTCCTGCCATAATATCATCCCGGTCACTCATCCCTTTCTCTGGAAGAGACGGGTCAAACAGGAAGAGCAGGTGATTTACGTCCAGGCTCTCAGGACCAACCAGTGCACCAACAAGCCAAGAGATCAGAAAAAAAAAAACGATATGAGGAAGTAGAGGGGGAAAAAATAAAGCAAAAAAAAAGCTGAATCGTTTTCTTAGAAACCACTAGGTGCGACTTCCCCTTTGTGTTTCTTGAAACATGCAACAGGCCACTCAGAGCTCACTCACTGACTCTTTCCCTGTCCACGTTCTCCAACAGACACAGACCTACTCGCTCCCTGTCCACGTTCTCCACCACACCCACACCCACACACACACACACACACACACACACACACACACACACACACACACACACACACACACACACACACACACACACACACACACACACACACACACACACACACAGACTCCTTCCCTGTTCACGTTCTCCACCACACACACTGGCCAAGTGAGAGGAGTTGGGGCCTGTTTTCACAGCTTGGCCAGACGCTGCACACACTGCACAAATAGATGTTCCACACGTCATCTTTACGTGTGTGTGTGTGTGTGTGTTCCTCCAAATAATGGTGTGTGCTCTACATCCTTCTGCACACTCAGCACAGCCTTTGTGTGTGTGTGTGTGTGAGCACCGTCCTGGACACATGCCTGTTCTGTACAATGGGTGCAGCTACAGGGCTGAAAGTTATTTTCCTCCTCCTTTCATTTAATGGATTTCATGCAAATGCAATGACAAGAAAACCTGCAAATGTAACAATGAGTGCTTCTCTGCTGGGCTGCACATGCTATTTCATCTGGATTTGATAATGCCATTTTGTAAACAGAGTACATTTAACATGCATATATATGCACGCACACACACACACAGAGAGTACATTTAACATGCACATGCATATATATATACCTTTTGTCCAATCGGGCCTCATTTACATTTCTCAATTGTGCACCTACGTGCCCAGCAATACAGCCTCTGGGCCTCATAACGATGCAAGCTCACAGCTTACATGCAGAGAGCACTCACCTCAATGCCACAGACATGCCATACATTAATTAGCCAACGCTGTGTCTTTCCATAGACTCCCAGCGTGCATGCACACACATGCACACACACGCACACACACAAGCACACGCACACACACACTACACACTACAACCCCATTCTCCATCAACTCCATTGGCTACCAGTTCCGTCCCGGATCAAATACAAAGTGCTACTACTCACCTTCAAAGCCCTCCACAACCTTGCCCCCCCCCTACATCTGCGACCTCCTGACCCCTTACACTCCTTCCCGCTCACTCAGATCCTCTGACCAAAACCTCTTGGTTATCCCCCGCTCCAGACTCTCCACCCTGGGTGGCAGGTCCTTCAGTGCCTTGGCCCACAAACTCTGGAACTCCCTCCCCCAACCTCTTCGTGCCTGTCCTTCTCTTCCTTTCTTCAAAGCACATCTCAAGACCTTTCTGTTTAATGATCACTTCTCCTCCACACCCAACACATAGCTCCATACAGATAACTTGTCTTTGTTGTATTGTTTTGTTTGTTTGTTATTGTGTTTCCCTGCCTCCTACCATGTAAAGCGACCTTGGGTTTGAGAAAGGCGCTATATAAAATAAACGTATTATTATTTTATATTACACACATTACACACACACACACACACACACACACACACACACACGCACACACACAGATTGTTGACTGTGTTTACTCATGCATTCCATTAGTTAGTTGTTATTCTCTGCCATAGATGTTGATGAATTACCCTTTTCGGCCCTGCTGTTGAGGAGAGACACCATCATGTCACTGCTCCCTCCATTCTTCACAGAGTGAATGGATAAAGCGAACAAATTAGCAGCAATGTAATTTCACTGTGTGATTTTGTGACAGGAAGTCGTTTACAGCTTTGGCTTACAAGTGGGTACAGAATTGGTTCAGCGCATTTGAGGCACAAGCTTTGTTAGAATATTAAAAACAAAAATGTGAGTGAGAAACCAATAAGATCAATTTCTCTAATCAAAGCTTCTCATCTCTTTCCTATAATTCAAAACGAGGCTGTAATTTCAACATTATAAAATGTGTGTTTACACACTCCCATTTTAGACGACAGAAAGGCTGACACGGAGCTGGTGAACATAGAGGAGGGAAGGGTAATGGGGGTGCATACCAAACCATATCTATAACTCCCAGCGCCTTTAATTGGATTTAGGAGGGGGTGGGAGGGTAAATATGACAACTTGAGGAGTTACCCACGTTCTAGTCGGGTCTCCGGTGATGATGCTCAACGATCACCGCGAGCGCCGCTCGGCAGCTTATGAGGGAACGGGAACAGCAACACGTTTCATTAGGGACCCACTTGCGGGTTTAACACGGTGAGAAGGCGCGCATAATTTTCAATCTAGGCTCCCCAGCCTGTCCCGTGCCACAACGCGCCATTTATTTGGGTAATAAATCTGAGCCTTCAGTGTGTGCTAATGTTGCTTCTCAGGAGGCTGGCTGAGGAAGAGTAGCATGAGGAAGAGTGAGCATCTGAAGAGAGCTCCCTGCAAGGAACCGCTACTGATACAGTTTCTTTATTGTTTTAAGAGGATTCTTTGGATCACCGTCTAGCAACGGTTTCTGGGGTAAAGGACTACATGCATACATACATACATAAATACCTATACACATTCTTCAACAAACTCAAATGCAATTATGTTTGGAGAGTGTGTTTACTATTGCATCTTAAAATCATCATACTATCTATATAATTGATCTATTTCTACATTATTCCCAGTATTACATTTCAGACATTTCTATATTTGTTTCCCCAAATCCAGACAGGCCAGTGCTGCGCAAACACAACATTTCAACTCCTTTCCTGACCTGTCACTGGTTAGTTGGCCAATATCCTCTCAACACAGCAGTATTGGGGGGACTTCCAGCATCCAGTCAATTCAGCAGCAGCTTGGCTTCCTCTCTTAAGAGGATCCTCTCTTCCTCCATTCAATCTCCTAGACAACAACACTCTTCCCTGTGTCATCCTCAAACAAACATTTCCTGCTATTGTGCCATTTGAAATAAAGCCACCGTCGCTAGCTCTGATTCAGATAAATGACAGAATGCCTTCGCCAAGTACAAATAACAGGCAAACCAGGCCAAATAAGGTCAATGTCTGATATCTGTGTGTGTGTGTGTGTGTTTTTCCCAGTAGCCAAAAACAGGAAAGCTGACTGGAGTCAGCCGGCCACCCAGCCAGTGGCATTACCCAGAATCCCCTCTGAGTCAGCACAGGGTAAATGTCTCTTTCACAACCTTCTCCAGCAGGTCCACAAGGGCAAGGGCAAACACACACACACACACACACACACACACACACACACACACACACACACACACACACACACACACACACACACACACACACACACACACACACACACACACACACACACACACACACACACACACACACACACACACACACACACACACACACACACACACACACAAGTAGTGTCTTTGTATGCCAACCTACACGTGCAGCTTGGTCTGGCGCCACTTGTTGGGCGGAGATGAAAGGGGAGCAGGCTGGGAGCTCTTCTCTTCTGAGAGCACTTGGAGGGAATAAGAGGGAAGCTGTGTGCAGGCCGGCGTGTGGAGCTCGCCAGAACAGAGGGAATCAGAGAGGAGAGGGAGAGAAAGAGAGAGGAAGGGAGAGAGAGAGAGAAGGAAGGTGGAAGGGGTAGGCAAGGAGAGATAAAGGGAGAGAGAAGGATATAAAGGAGAGAGAGAGAGAGAAAGAGAGAGAGAGAGAGAGAGAGAGAGAGAGAGAGAGAAGGAAGGTGGAAGGGGTAGGTAAGGAGAGATAAAGGGAGAGAGAAGGATATAAAGGAGAGAGAGAGAGAGAGAGAGAGAGAGAGAGAGAGAGAGAGAGAGAGAGAGAGAGAGAGAGGTGCCTATGAGAGGCCTGTTTGTTTTGGCTGTGCGGGTGGGCAAGATGCCTGACCTCCGGTGGAGCGAGGCGGACCAGCCAACCAGCCTCCAGCTTGGGGGCTGCCAGCAAACAGCCTCATGTTTGTTACCACACACACACACATACAGTATACACACACACACACACACACACACACACATGAGCGAGTGTGCCCACACCCAAAATACTGGCCAATGCTTCTTACAAACATCAGGGCCTATCATACTCAAATGCAGTGCCACACAGACACAGACATACACAGTGCTGCTGGGAGAGGACGAAGTGTTTTGGTATCTCGGTGGGTTGTTCTGTGTAGATACTGCCACCATGGCTATGGGAGCCAGTGTGGTGTGTGTGGTGGTGTGCAAGAGGGGGAATAGAGAGCACTTACCTCTTTGCCTGAGAGATAGTAGGCAGACAGCAGCCCTCCCACAAAGCGAATGTTCACTTCAAACACCGAGATCTCTGTGTTCTGAGAGAGAGAGAGCGAGACAGAGAGAGAGAGAGAAAAAGAGAGAGAGAGAAAGAGAGAAATAAAGAAAGAGAGAGAGGGATCATTAGTGCTGTAGCGGTGTAGGATGGTCCGTGTGCAAACATCAAGAGCACAATTAGAGGAGAAGCCAGAGCACTTGAAACAACCAGAGCACTGGAGCAGATGTGAGGTAACAAGGGCAGCCTCCCACAACACCAGCCAGCTCAACCACAACACACACGGCACGACGGGGATATAGCTGAGGCGTAAAAACACACACACACGCAAAACACTCTCACTATCAAGACACACTTGAAGACAAACACACACAGTCAGGGCACATGACAGATACACACACACACACACACACACACACACACACACACACACACACACACACACACACACACACACACACACACACACACACACACACACACACACACACACACACACACACAGCTTGCCTGTAGCCCCATAAAACTCTTCAATGACGAAGAGAAATTGTTCAGACTGACATGCAATGCAAAGACACAAGTACACATCTTAAGTGCTTTCAAGAAAGAAAAAGGTCCAGTTTGTGCATGTCATTAGCGGTTACTATGGCAAAACCAAAGCGATCAAGAAATAAAACAAGAAAGGAATTAATTATGTTAACACGCTAGCTGCGTCTGGTAGGAGGCTGTTAGTGGAGTATCCTCTACACAGGGACAAAGGCCCATTATTTAATCCAAATAATCAAACAGATGTTTGCCGTTTTCATAACCAGCAGTGTATTGAGAACATCTGGACTTCATCTTGAAATGGAGGTTAATTAAGCTTCTATTTAGCCTCTGTTACAGCTGAAAAGGAGAAATCACCCATCTTGGCGATAAAAGCCCACTGCACAAAATGCATTCCATTAAATCATTTGATCTGAAAAGACCTCCCGGTCACAAACATCATTTTGACTTAAAATGTGTTTGGCAACAAAATTGTTTTTGGTCAAACTAGCACTAGCACCCTCGTATTCAACATCCGTAAGTTGGCTTTGAGGTGAGCCTCAACACAGGCTGTGAGTCATTCCATGTGGGGAACGCAAGGGGTCGGAGAGCGTTTGCTATGGCAACAGCCAGATCGTACAGGTAAACAGAATGTAAACTTTGCTCAGAGCAGCTCTCAAAGCTGCAAGGGACCTAGGGAGTAACACACACACACACACACACACACAGACTCATACAGACACACACACACATGCACGCACACATACAGACTCATTCACACACACACACAGACACACACAAAGCCAGTGCTGGACAAGCTGCATGGCACGGCTCATTTGAGAGCTTCCCCTATGCTGTCCTGACAATTTATGGAGCCCTTCTTCTTTTCCTGTTATCCAAACAGTTTATGGGGCCTGTGTTATTTACCAAACCTTGTCTGCTGAAAGAGCCAGTGTGTGAATATCAGCCTGTCACAGCACACACACACACACACACACACACCGTTTGTGTGAATATCAGCCTGCCACAGTGCTGGGTGAAAAGGCCACACGCTCCACTGATGCACATCTGAGTGTAATATCTACAAGCATCTTTCCCCATTTTCTCACGGGAAATTAGTGGATATGAACCATCATACTTGAGCAGCAAAGAAATCTGCACACAAAGGCCAGTGGTAGCACTCAGTTCAGTTCAGTTCAGTTAACTTTATTGTCCCAAAGGGAAACTTGTCTCGCAGTCAGGTACACATAAATAGCACAAGATACACAAAGACACAAGATGGGGTAAAAGACACAGGTTAATATAAGTTAAGAAGGTTAATTAAGAAAGAAAATAAGAAAGAAAGTCATGCCATCTTTAAATGAGAGGGAGAGAGAGATAGGGAGGGAGAGAGAGAGATTTATTTATTTTCATTCTTTCATAATTTACATTTAAATTTATTTATTTAAAAATATTTTGAAGGTAAGAAAAACACTGACAGAAGCAGACTCAAAGGGCACTGTGGGTAACTGTGATGCATGATGCTTGCTGAATATCAACACTATGGGTTGTAATTAGGGATGCACGATATATCGGTGGCCGATATATTATTGGCCGATAAGTGAAAAAATGAAAATATTATTATCGGTCCGATAAAAGAATTCTGGCCGATAATTTGCGCCGATATTTTTTAAAGTCCTAATTTAGGCCTACGTAAGGTCCGTCTGGCTACACTGAGCTACTTGAGCTTGGTTGGCTATACTTTTTCCTCAATATAATGTCAACGGTTTGAATGTATTTCACCACTCTAACAAAATCTGTGGATATGCGTTCATTTGGGAATCTGTGCATCTCAAAATCCTCTCGTGAATGATCCGCCATTTAACCTTACCAGAGCGGAGCCTATCTAGAGTCGTCATGTGCTGATGTGTTTGCACTTTACCGCGCTGGTCCGGGAAACAAATAAACAAACTCGTTAGTGGGACGAGTACATAAGTAGGCCTAGTTCTAAGTTGTGTTTTAGTATTATATTTGCATTACTTTAGCTTGGGTTTTGTATTATTACCTAGAAATATGCTAACCATTCCTGCTTCAGTTCCAGACAGGTCATCATAATAAGTTATTAAAACCTTCGGGGCTAACCCCTTTCATTTCTGCTGCAGCAGGTTGTGCGCAACAGAGTAGACGGACATAAGATACAGTCTGAGGAGTTGCAGCTTTATTCAGTTACCCGCAGTTGAAACTAAACCTAAGTTTCCCTCACAAACTCTGATTTGGTCGCTATAGCTTATTCCAAGCTGAGCCGTTTATGAGCGTTTAGTCCTAAATGAAAACGATTCAAACTCTCTAGCCCCTCACTCGCAATTCACTGACGTCAGGTTCACTTAAAGGAGCCACACATACTGTAGGGCTAGGCTACTGTTATGTTGTTGACTGCCGTACTATTGAGGACTATTATGAGTTCTGTCCATCATTTGGTGGTAGGTAAAATTACTGCAATAAAATTATGCTTATTAAATGCTTTCCCCAAATCACTTTTCACAATTTTTTTTCAAGAGTAATATTATCGGTTATCGTATCGGTATCGGCCACAACAAACCAATAAATATCGGTTATCGTTATCGGCCCTAAAATTCCATATCGGTGCATCTCTAGTTGTAATGGTCATACAGGCAACAATATGGTACACATCACAATATTTGGTCCACGATACAATAAATTATTGTAATTAATTACATTTTACCGCATGTACTGGGATTCCATTAGGAGACAAAGTGCAATTTATTCCTGTTATATAACGTTTCATATACTAGTATTTCTCGCAAACGTTTCATATACTAGTAGTCTCTAATCTTGGCCCCGTAGATTTATTTTGATAATGTTATCAAAAATAAAAATAAAATCATATTACCTACTACACTGTATAATATGTTTTACTCTAACCAGTATCCAACACAAATTGGAAAAAGATGGTTTCTCTCTTGAAGAACATCCCCATGAGATCTAAATAGTGTTCTAACATCAAAGACCCACAAATATTGCATCTCTGAAGTGTCGGAGAGAAGTCCATAATTGAGCAGTGAGTGCTTTGGAGAAGCACGTCTTCTTGGAGTGCACTGAGGCAGAGATCCCTTTATTGGCATGCAAAGTCGTCCAGCTCCACATGCAATACTCAACTCCCGTTATTTCATTACAGACTACCTCCACCCCTCTCTCCCTTCCTCCTTCGCCATCAGACTCCCACTCTCTTCTCCCTCTTTCTCTCTCTCTCTCTCTCTCTCCCTCTTTCTCTCTCTTTCTCTCTCTTTCTCTCTCATTAGAGATTACATCCACATCTATGTTTGTTTTTGCTTTTCTCTATCTCTCTCTCTCTTTCACTCTCTTTCTCTCTCTCTCTCATTCACTCTCTTTCTCTCTCTTTCTCTCTTTCTCATTAGAGATTACCTCCACATCTATCTGTTTCTTTTTGCTTTTATCTCTCTCTCTCTCTCTCTCTCTCTCTCTCTCTCGCTCACTCTCATTCCCCCCTTCACGCTCTCTCTCTTCTCCTCTCTCTAAATTCTTTGTGTGGGGATTTCTCCAGAAAGATGTTCGCATGCACCCACCTCCTGATGGGAGTGCTGAGGAGTCATTTTAAAGCTGATTCTATTCGCCATGAGTCATTCAAGATGCCAGGTCCTCTCATCCTAACCCCACCACCCCCCTCTCTCTTTTTTCCCGCACCACCTCATAAAACCTTTATGGAAAGGGAAGTGGATGGTTTAATGTTGGCCATTAAAAGTAGCATTGAGGCAAAACTTGAGTGCAGCCTGAAAAGTACATCCCATTTCCTTCTCATTTTCATCCGTGATTTCGAACAGCACCAAATGGCGAAAAGGAACAAAGAGAAGAGATTCCGCGTAAAGAGATTTCATTTGCATGGCCTTCTCGAGATGGAGAGACGACAACAAAAACTATCAGGGCGAGTTTGGAGCCTCTGTCTCATAGTCCTGGGGCAGATACCTGTGTGTGTGTGTGTGTGGAGCCTCTGCCTCCTAGTCCTGGGGCAGATCCCTGTGTGTGTGTGTGTGTGTGTGTGTGTGTGTGTGTGTGTGTGTGTGTGTGTGTGTGTGTGTGTGTAACCTCTAGTCCTGGGGCAGATCCCAAAGGAAGCCCTGAGAGAAGTCTTCCTTTCTCCAAGCTAAACTTGTGAATTATTACATATCATCCCAAAAGTGCTTAATTATTAAGATCCTTCCTGATACTGGATGGAGACATCTAGTCTGGAACCATTTATATCGCAATTATCCATAATATAGAAGGCATTACTTTGCCTCAAAATAAAATATGTGGTCCAAAAGGAAAATGGGAGAACACACTTCTTTGGGGGTTGGAAACTCGACTTCTCGAATTCATCAGCAACTTCTGTTAATGGTTCTGACACTTTTCCACACTTTCTCTCACTTTTCTCTCCTACTTTCTCTCTTCTGCTAGTAAGAGAAAACTCAATAAAAACACAGTCTGGTCTGTGGGGAATTTGGTTTTTATTTTGCTCTCAATGTTTTGTATCCTCGGCAGGTGTGATGAGCAAGATAAGAAGGCAAACTGCTGCTTCAGTGATTGTAATTACTGACGTGTTCCTGCTTGTAACTGCAGAACAGCAATTAACCAAGGCAGCCAACGACTTTTGTGGCTTCATTAAGCTAAGTTAAAAACAAATAAAACCATTCTAATTACCTGACCATCTGAGTTTGGCTAATTACTTATGTTCTTGCTGTTTTCCTTCTTCCCCAAGGAAAGGCCATTTTTACAATTACTGTACATGTCTTGTAATGGCCATTGCATTTTAAAAACCTGTTCGCCTTGTGGCTAAGGTGGATTTTTTTTAATGGCAAAGCCAAAGGTGAGTAAGCGGTCATCTAGGGATACAAGATCACCTAGAATCTAACTCACAGAGTTGCTAGTACTTAGTCAGTCCAGGGTTTGTATAGTGCAGCTCAAGGCTGGAGGGGAAGCTCTTCAGCTGCCTTGTGGTGATCAATGGTAGCAATAGAATGGCTAGTGTAAATAATGTAATAATGCAAAATATACTCATTTCCGTGCATCTGTATTTCAGTGCAAACACAAGCTGTAAATGTAGTGATCCATCAAGGGCTTTTCATTTAGAGCTTGGAAAAGTGGAAAATTCCAACACTGCATGATGTGAGCCCTATACTAACAGCTAGATGTTGTAATTGTTATATTTAGCTGCATTTATTTAATAAAAAGTAATGTTAGTGGACTACGTTATCTAGAACGCACACAGCTTGCCCGGTAACTCGAGACAAGAATAGCAGTCAGGCTTGGTGTTACTTACATCATTATTTAAACTGGGTAACTAAGCCATCTCACACACACACAGACACACACAGACACACACACACACACACACATTCTTCCTAGCCATCCACCCACGTACATTCAAGAAAAAAGCTCCACTTGGCTGTTGCAGGTTACCCAGTGCCGTGCATTACTCAGCTTTCCCAGCCACTGACACAGCAGCTCTCCACCCAGCTGTGGCAGCACACAGTCAACCACCACATCTGTTGCTGAGACTGAATGGATATGCTCCAGAGAGAGAGAGAGACAGAGAGAGAGAGAGAGAGAGAGAGAGAGAGAGAGATAGAGAGAGAGGTAGAGAGAGAGGTAGTATGAGAAATAAATGAATAAAGTTAGAGAGAAACTAAGAAAGGAGAAGTGAGAAGAGGACAGAGAAGAGAGAGAGAGAGAGAGAGAGAGAGAGAGAGAGAGAGAGAAAAAGAAAGAGGACAGAGATAGGGAATGAGAAGAAAAGACAGAAAGGAGAACAGAAGAACCCGAGGAAGAGGAGAGGAGAAGAGAAGAGAAGAGAGGAGAGGAGAAGAGAGGAGCTGCAGAGGAGGCTGAGAGCAGCCTGATGAGATGGCTGGTGCTCCAGTGCTTGTGAGCTGTCCTGGCTGGTGAGATGGCCAGTGCTCCAGTGCTTGTGAGCTGTCCAGGCTGGTGGTGATTTAAGAGGCTCACAGCTGGAGCGAGCGGCGCGATGGCGAGCTAATCAGTGCTCAGCGTGTGCAGACATGAGGACCTGGAGAGGCCCAGAATCACCAACCATAACCCACCCCATCATCAGCACACACACACCCACTCACACTCTGCAGATGTTGGTCTGTTTTAGGGATGCCCCGATACATACAACTAGCTAGATTCATGCATCTGCATTGAATCTACGCAGCTAATACCCTCACACAAAAACTTTTAAACTATAACTCACCTAAACTATGCATGTGGCATACAGTTAGTTGTGTGTACTGTAGTTGTTGATGTGTGTGGCTGTTGTGTTGTTGTAGCTCTGCACTTTGTGCTAGTTGGGGATATGTAGTACAAAACAAACAAAAGTTTTCATTTCAGTAGATAAAACTAATTTGAATATTGTCCTGTTAGCTCACATTTTGTAATTTTTACTGAGAAATATTACCCTATCCTGCCTGCTCCAGATCGTAACGTTAGTCGGATCATTATGCTCCAAGACCGAAGTCAGCGCCCAATTCACTTCAATAGTAGGTCATGAGCAACAGGCAGATACAAGACATATTGTGGGAGAAATCACTGCTTTTATCAATGGCCAATAGTTTAAACAATGCTTAAGTCTCCTTCATTTACTCTGCTTTGGCAGCAATTAGTAGACAGGCTCTGCAGCAGCAGTAGGAGCACCTTCTTACTTTTCCTCCCTCGCTGAGAAGCACACACTTGCTATCGCTCGCTATAGACCCTTTCAACAATAAAAACAAAAACAATGCTTGAACGTTCTATTTGGGCCCCAATCTACTTCCTCTGCATTAAGATAACATAATGGAATGTTAAAAAGGAAGTCTTGTGGGGCCAACTATGATGCTGATAATGGAACTCTCTTGAAAGGGTCTATATACATTTAAAGGAGCCATACCACTTTGACAAAGGTCTCTACAGTAGGGTCACATGGGATCATGTTTTGTTGCCCTAACAGATAGATTTTAGTGAGAGAGACAGTGCAAGTCTTGATAATAGTTTGTTTAATTAAGATATGGAGACAGTGCCAGTGTGGAGCCTCATTTTAGACATAATTGTTTATTTATTTTTGGTTTGAAATAGCCTGCTATTATATATTTTATTTGATACTCATTACTATTGATATGTATTTTAGGCTTATTGTGACAACCAGAGCAAAGAAGAAAATTCATTGTAATTTTGTGGTAAAAATATTGGAAACGGTACTCGGTTTCAGCAAGTAGACAAATGTAAATACTCGTACTCGGTTTGAAAAAAATGGTATCGGGACATCCCTAGTCTGTTTCATGGAATTTAAAAAACTAACTACTGCATCACTGTGTGTGTCTGTATGTGTCAGTGTGTGTCTGTGACGGAGAGCGACAGAGCACGACAAAGAAAGTAGAATAAAAAGGACATCCCTTTGCCACATAGACCTTCTTTGATGTCAGAGTGACACACTATTGTAAGAACAACGTGGCGGTCTCTTTCGGTTGCTTGCATAGGCTGGAAAATATCTGTAAAGGTGGGAAAGGCACCATCTCTCCCTCACTCCTCCTCTCTCTCTCTCTGTCTTTTACCCGCCTGCTCTCTGTTTCCTTCTCCGTCTGCAGCCCATTATTGCCTCGAGGCTGGCATTACGCCCAGCTTAATACACACAATAATACACACCACTGCTGCTTTTGTTCCAGCAGCAGGGGGCCTTAGCCATCACCTTTCCCCCTCTAAGCACACACACACACACACACACACACACACACACACACACACACACACACACACACACACACACACACACACACACACACACACACACACACACACACACACACACACACACACACACACACACACACACACACACACACACACACACACACACACACACACACACACACACACACACACACACACACACACACACACACACACACACACACACACACAGTCCCCAAGCAACAGAGGCAGCATATTACGCCGATATGGCAGGCCAACATAAATAAAGAATTCCGCTCTTGTTTTGCCTCGTTGCGCACTCATCCATCTCGTCTGCTGTGAAAACAAGAGCCTGAGGAGTGAAAAAGCTCCTCTCGGCCAATTGATGGAGCCCATGTGACAGAACCCAGAATTGTGTCAGAATGTTCTAGAACCCTGACACATAGGTGGTTCATGAGCCAGTGAGAGAGGGACTTATTCTAGGAGACATGTTGTGAGTTTTACATCATCAAATAAACAAATTAAACCTTGGACATTTCTATGCATACTGTACACTAGATACAAGTACTGTGGTAAAAAAATAAGACCATCACGGCTTATTTTTATCAAAAAGGTCCCGCACTAAAAGCTATTATTCCGCCTATGCTTCGACAGAATGTGTTTGGTAATTCAGTCAAGCTGATTATGATTCCAGACAGGCAGGGGCCGAGATAGAATCACTGATTACAGAGCGCTGGTCTGCCTTCTCTCCGCTGGCCTAGCGGGGTGCCAGGTTATCATCCTGAGTGCCTGCCATCCCCCGTTGTCAGGACCCGATACCCACTTGGTTAGACCCACTTGCCACCAACCATGAGGGTCATGCAAAAGAACACCTACCCACAATCCCTGTCCTACACGGACACCACTTCAGAGGGGCCTGCTGTCTGCGAAGTGGGATTGCTCCGAGTTGCGGTGAGACAAATATGAATATTAATGGCCAATACACAGGGGCTCTCGCAGGCGCTTTCATTGTTAGATTTGCTGGAGGGCAGCGAGGCAAAAACCTTTCAATTAAAAGTTTGTTAATACTGTCGGTAGAGGTTCTCTGTTCTGATCATTAAAATGGTGGGTGGACAAGAGAGGGAAAAAAAGGTGCTGCGCTTCTTAGCGGAGTGTAGGCATAGGCAAGACGGAGGAAGAATGAATAACGAGGCTGCTTTCGCAACATGGAAAGAGTAGGGGGGGTCTGAAGGAGAGGAAAAAACGAAGTGGAGCATCAAAGAACCGAAGAGAGCGAAGAGAAGTGGTGGATGTGTGAATGTCCCTCCCTCCCCCCCCACACACACACCCCAAAATGTGCTGGGTGCTCCTCACGGCAATCCACTTTCCAGTGGATTCAAAAAGTTAAGCACCCTCACGAGCGGAAAAATGTCCTCCATTGACTATCCGGCAGAGCGCTCTTCTGTTTTTCCTTTCCTTTCATTTCTTTTCTCCCCCACTCTCATCTGCAAGCTAATTTCTTCTTCTGCAGCTGCTTCTCCTCAGACTCACCTTTCTGCCTCACTTCCCCTGACCTTCTCCCCGCTCTCGCTGAGGAAATGAAGAACTAAACGAGACTGGAGAGAGCTCCAGAGTTCTAAATGAGACTGGAGTGAGAGAGCTCCAGAGTTCTAAATGAGACTGGAGTGAGAGCTCCAGAGTTCTAAAAGAGACTGGAGAGAGCTCCAGAGTTCTAAATGAGACTGGAGTGAGAGAGCTCCAGAGTTCTAAATGAGACTGGAGTGAGAGCTCCAGAGTTCTAAATGAGACTGGAGTGAGAGCTCCAGAGTTCTAAAAGAGACTGGAGAGAGCTCCAGAGTTCTAAATGAGACTGGAGTGAGAGAGCTCCAGAGTTCTAAATGAGACTGGAGAGAGAGAGCTCCAGAGTTCTAAATGAGACTGGAGAGAGCTCCAGAGTTCTAAATGAGACTGGAGTGAGAGAGCTCCAGAGTTCTAAATGAGACTGGAGTGAGAGCTCCAGAGTTCTAAATGAGACTGGAGTGAGAGAGCTCCAGAGTTCTAAATGAGACTGGAGTGAGAGAGCTCCAGAGTTCTAAATGAGACTGGAGTGAGAGAGCTCCAGAGTTCTAAATGACACTGGAGAGCGCTTTCACACCTGACTCTTTGAATCAGAACGTGGAGTGTTTCCCCCAAAGATCAGTTCGATTGGGTATATGTGAAAGCAGTATATGGGTATATGGAGAAAAACTCTTATTGATTCAGATTCAGAACAAATTAGGTATGAAAGTGCCCTTAAATGAGTCTGGAGAGAGCTCCAAAGTTCTAAATGAGACTAGACAGAGCTCCAGAGTTCCACATTACTTGCGCTGCATTTTGCACTGCTGGCCGTGAGCTGGTTTAAAAGGGGGGTCTGAGCCCTACGGCATGGAAAGGAAACAAACAATAAGAATGGGGAAAGGGGGAAGAGGGGAAGGGAGAGAGAGAGAAATAAATAAAGAGAGAGAGAGACTGGAAAAAGTCAATGAGAGGGCGAAAAGACAGGACTGCAAGAAGTGAGAGACTGTCTGAAGAGAACAAGACAACCCTAGATTACACCTTTGGTGGGAGGTTTCCACCGCACAAAGCACTGTGAAAAATAAATGCGTGTCGACGCATACAAACAAATTCAGGCTGTCTGGCTGCAGCACGTGGGTGGACAGGGAGCAGAGAAGCTCATTACAGGAGATGAAGGCGGCCTCCCACAGGCCACAGAGGGGAACCGAGAGGAGTTGCTACTGCTCACACGCGTCTGGTCTATGCCCAATGAAAAGCCATCCCCTGGGGCCAGGTGAAACAGCTACACAACACCGTATGTGTATTACTGTATAAAGAGTTCAATTACATGGATCATGGCTAGTATTAGACAAATAGAGAACTTAAGTTTTTAGTCTAGGACAGGGATTCCCAAACTGTGGTATGGAAGCTTCCACTAGGGGGTACGGTACGTGAGATGAAAAGGCCGTTAAAAATGTTTTTTTTTTTTTTTTTTAATCTTAAGCCTATGTTCTCTTTGTTCTTTGTGTTTCATAATGTTGTTCTCCACACTGTTTTTTGTAGTGTGAGTGCTCACAGACCAGTTGCACATTTTGATTGTATTATTTGTTAGCATGTAGGGCGGCTAATTAAAAATGATCCCGGGAATGAGTCAATAGAATGTGTTCTCGAGCGAGCAGAGTCAGGATGTACAGTAAGTGGTGGTACGCGGGGAAAAAAGTTTGGGAACCGCTGATCTAGGACTAGGTTTAATACATGTATGGGAGACCTGAACCAGGGTATACTGATGGGGGTATCCTTGTACAAGGAGGAGCTGATGCACTAAGAGAATAGCGCCTGTTTCATACTTCATTTGCCTCTTAAAACATGGCATCAAATGTATGAACAGACCGCACAAAAGTATGCATTTTGCCAGGCACAGATGAATTGTCAGGCAAGCTCCACTTTTCTTACACATGCGGGAAGGTTGAGGGAAAAGTGGGAGTATCACACCAAAAGAAAGGGGAGAAGCACTAAGAACGAATGATAGTGCGGCATATGTATGAAAACAGAGCATGTCTGTTTGTTTGCCGGTAAAAAATGTCGACGTTTTTAAAGAACATATCCAGTCTAAGAACAAGGAAAGGAAAATGTTTGGATGATAATGAGTGTAAACGTTTGTTGGGGACCAGAACAACATTGATCAGAGTAGTTCTGAGTAAGACTGGAATATGCATTTATAGCGAAATAGCATATAGCGATAGCTTTGAGGGTAGGTTGGCTATGTCAAAGTAGAACACTACTTTCAATCACTAACAAGGCTCCAAATAGCATTACACTTATGTGATACTGTGGAGAGGGTCCCTACAAACAAACCAAAGTAATTTACCTTTTTACTCTCAGCTATCTTGCTAGGAAAAGTTATTTTGTACATTTGCGCCTAAGTTTACAGCAAAGCATGTCTATGCCAGAATACATCTGCCTAGATGTGCGTGAGTTAGCCTAAAAATCTAGACGCAACCTAGCAGCAGCAAATGTAATTTGCTGCCAGGGTAGTCTAGCAACTCTCCGTTGGCTTGCGAGCTGGAAAAATTAAACTTCGACCAGGCCAATCACATTGTGTATAGAGTCGGCTAGGCGGGCTTAACATAATGTTGGCAGAGTTGCGATGATTCGGCGTGAATTCCCTGCTACTTGAAAACAAAGATGCTGCTGCTGGCGAACAGCGTGACACAAGTTAAGCTTTGTTTAAGCTGGCAAAAGTTTGAACAACTAGCTCTGGATCCAGGACTAAATCCTGTATTTTTCCAATAACATATTTCCCACACACAAAAACACTCAGTCCCAGACTGATGACTCAGGCCTGACGGTAAGGCCTACTAACTGCAGTGTGGACACTGAGTGCTCCCAACCACCGGCTGAAGGACAGGTCGTCTATCTCAGCTGCACTTCAGTAGCAGGCCGGCCACAGACCACCTCCATCAGGGGTTGGAGGGCTTGGTATGTTATTAGACTGGGTAATATTCAAATACTTCCAAACATCTCCCACTAATTCCAGTACACAATAGAGATTTGAGCAAGGCACTTAAAGTGAAGCCTTTTGTTGAGCCAAACAACACAAAAGTGAAAAGTAAGCTAAAAAAAAAAAAGAAATACATAAATGACTAGAATCACTGATGTCAACTGAGACTGGAGGGACTGCTTTAAATACAACTTACAGTGGCAGGGAGAGTCACAGGACACACACACACACACACACACACACACACACACACACACACACACACACACACACACACACACACACACACACACACACACACACACACACACACACACACACACACACACACACACACACACACACACACACACACACACACACACACACACACCAGTGTTTCCCATACATTGACTTATCTGTGGCGGAGCACCACGAAATCAAAACCGGCCGCCACACATTAATATTCTATGTTTAATTTAATTTAAATTAAATATAAGATCAAATCCTTGCATTGAGCTGCACTTTTTATGCACGCAGCCTTTCCTTGCCCCGCCCCGCTCTCTCTCTCGTAGCCCGCTGCCCCTCCTCTGCATGTGCATTTAACAAAATATTCACGATTGTTGAAGGATTGTTGTTGCCACATAGAAGCATTACATAGAAGACGTCTGGCTAAATTGCTATTAAATCTGCTTAGCATCGTGACCATGCTGCGCAAATTTGTTCAAAACTGCTGCATTGAAGTTAACTCTGCTAAGATCTTATCATAACATAGTAGGCTACATTGCGGCGACTAAACTAAGTTAGGTTATGCAATCAAGCAGTATCTCAAAGCTAACTTCAAATACTGTTTGGATGTCGAATTTAGCATGCTTAGCCTACTTACAGCTGCTTGTCAATTTCGTTGAAGGGCTCATTTTATTGACTCTGACACTGTATGTTTGCAAAATCCCGATGTAAATGTATGTTTTCCAAAATTCAAAAGTGCTTGTCCCAAGGAGAAGTACGAACCTTTGATGAACTATGTAGAAAACGTTATGAATTGCATCCACACATCAGCAGCCTTTTAACTGTGTTACAATTGCAAGGGTTCCCCCCCCCCCGGTTGTCCAAGTCAGCTACCGCCACAAATTGAATCCAATTCTGTGGGAAACACTGCACACACACACACACACACACACACACACACACACACACACACACACACACACACACACACACACACACACACACACACACTTCAACCAAGAAGTAACAAGTGGTTCTTACCATATTAAAGTCAAGGTTTTTCACCACCCACTCAGTAGCAGCTTCAAACTCGTCGTACATCTCCATGATGTAAAGAGTGTCCAAGGCATCCACGATAGTCGCCCCCTTCAGACCCCCTGAAAGCAAAGAAAAGAAGCACAAGATTTTAGAATGGAGTCTTCCTGGAGACATTTAACAAATACAGTACATCCTGCAATATCTGTTGTTTGGGAAAGTGCTTTTTTATTTATTTCTTTTTCAACAAAGAGGCAAGAAGTGGAACCCTGCAGAGGCCCTGACATTTGGGCCTGAATGCCACAACATGTTCAATGTCATTTCCTTTTGTTGGCGAGCCAGCCAGCCAGCCAGCAAAAAAAAATACTACTTCTGATCCAGAGCACTAATATCTGCTGAAGGCAAGAAGATGTTACCAAACAAATGTAACTCTCTCCATCTTCTCTTCCGATCGGGTACAGGCAATGCGCCCAGACACGTCCGAGTCGATTATGTGGCGTAGCAAAACTGATCTCAACCAAACTGACACGGGATATCTCCCTCATGCATTAAACGATCTGCACACTCTTATAAAACCCCGAGGCCTTTCAACACAATGGTGGCACACATTATGAGGAAAAAATCCATGATATTAATCTCATCTCATCCTGCCGTACCAACAACCCTTATCCATTTCACGGTTCTCCAAATGACTAGATGACTTCAACTAGAATATATATATTTGGCAAAAATGCTTAAAAAGCTACTGTACTAATAATGTCCATTTGACTGTCTATCTCTAGCTGTTATGGCTTAGAGCTGTGTGCTTAAAAGGTTGTTCAAGGGACACTGAAGGGAGGCTGGTTTATATCCATAGGAGCCACAAACATGCAGGGGACATGCTTGTAATAGTGGTATCCTCGCCTTAAGACTGCAAAATATAGGCCAATTAATAGTTTACAAGTTCAGATTTGAGATGCATACTGCTTTTTTCTTCTTGTATTCAGCTTATCAGGTCAACACAAAGCACGCACATGTGCACACATGCACGCACACACACACGCACACACACAGTGTTTCCGTCTCAGTTTATTCAACCAGATCACCATCAAAACATTCTGGCCCTGAGGTTACACGGAACAAAGCAGCAGCCCATAATAAAATCCAAGTGTATAATAAAAAAACCTGCATTCTCCACGGGCCAAACCTCCCCTCTTCAATCTCTCCTCTCTCTGTCTTTCTATCTCTCCACCCGCTCTATCTCTCCCTCTCTCGCTCTATGCCCCCTCTCTCTCTCAATCAGGCTCTAGGGCTGAGAGTGTTCAGCCTGTTCAGCCATGTGGTTATGTTTTGAAGAGCATAAAGTCATTCTGGACCTGCTGCGCTCCTTTCAGCTCCATTCAGACAAGAACAAGCAGAGCATGCTGTTGTTTATGCTCAGACACTGCAGGGCACTGAATGATAGAGATATGAAGAGAGGTGTGTGTGTGTGTGTGTGTGTGTGTGTGTGTGTGTGTGTGTGTGTGTGTGTGTGTGTGTGCGTGCATGTGAAAGTGTGTGTGTGTGTGTGTAAGATGAGACGGGGGTGCCGTAGTAAAGTAAGTGTGACAGATATAGTTAAAAAGAGAGAGAAAGAGAGAGAGAGATGGCAGAGAAGGAGGAAGAACCGAGGAGGAGAAAGAAGGAGGGAGAAAGCAAGAGAGAAAGGAAGGAAGAGAGAGACAGATAGACCCCCTGACAGGGATCACATTAACAACAGCCTTATCACACAAAAGGGCCAGCTGCAGAAGAAGGTGAAACAGGATAAACCTTTGTATCCAACAGATGGGGAAAGGGCCTATCTGCCGCAACATAGAAAAGTGAGTGGGAGAGGAAGAGATTTAAAAACAGATACTAGCAACCCTGAAAAGAAAAGAAAAGAAAAAGCATACTAGCAACCCTGTTTATGCACTTTTCCTACCAGGTACCAATTAATCTTTAGTTTCAGTCCCCGAGATATGGCTGAAGAGAGAATCTGAAAATAGCAAGCTGAGAATAACAACAACTGATGACTCACCAACAGTAAAGCTTTTAACAACTTCAACAGAGAACAATATTGTACAATTAAAAAAAAAAAAATCCATCTTCCTACAACATGCAGCGTACAGTGAAAGTTCCTGACCCTAAATCCCTCTGGATGTAGTCTAGAGGCCCATCAGGAGATGTTCATGAGGAGAGTGCAAGCTCAAAACATTTCTCATGAGGCAGTTCTTGGGCCACCTGCCCCCATTTCCCATTTCCTGTTTTCCCTCCGCTTCACTTCTCGGGGCTGTCTGTGTAGAGTACTATGGGATGGAGGGCCCCTATTGTCCACGGCTCCACGGAGCATCCTGTTGCTCAGCAGAACCCGTTGCCATGTGATGACCAAGCACTAATCATCTGCTGCGTGTCCACAGACAGCAGCGGGGTCTGGCCAAGGTCCTGATCCCAGCAGCATGGAATGCACTGACCTGAGCTGACCTACGGAGAGTGTGTGTGTGTGAGTGTGTGTGTACGTGTGTGTGTACGTGTGTGTGTACATCAGAGGAGGCTCCTTCATTGAGGAAAGGGAGGAACACCCTCCCTAAAATTTCAAAGAAAAATAAAAAATATATAAAGTGAATTACTAATCTGATAAATTACTGTTAATATTACTATTTTTAACACTTTGAATGAACAAAATCGTTCCCCTGGGTCAAAATGCCAACAGCACCCCCTATCGCTATTGAAAATTACTGCATGGAGGAGCTTCCTCCTCAAGCCCCTCATTGAAGTCCATTATAAACGCCTCGGACCCCAGCGGCTCGTGAATCACGTCGTTTTCAATGGCCAAGGGAGGAAGCTCCTCCGTACAGTAATTTTCAATTGCGATAGAGGGTGCTGTTTTTAGCGGCAACGGTTCAAGAACGTTATCTGCAGTCTACGAATCTTATGTTGAACGGAAAGCTTGTTTGTTGTTTGCTCGTGAAATAAACTGTACAATGGAATCAGAGGACAATCTCAAATCTTTTATACATTCAAATACACTGCGACTACTCTGATGTATGATGAATGTTTATCAAAGCAGGAAGACCAGCTCCAAAAATTCATATTCCAAAACAAGATGGTAAGGCTAGTGTAGGCTACTGAATGCTACATAGTCAGACAAATAGGCTACTCATGGCTAACTGGTAACGTTAGCACAGAAAACAATCAGCCATAGCCTACTGCTGGCCTGTCACATACGTGGACAGTTCACTTGGTGATAAAACATTTTTGGATAGTTATGAGTTGTTATAATCATCCAAGTTATGCCTTAACTAAACAATTGTTAAATAAGGTTTTTGTTGTTATGTTCTTGTTTTCACTGTTCTAAATGTATCTTTGGATGGTAACATTGTTAATGAATGTTTCAGACCATGATGCATTCCTTTAATGACGTCTTCAATAACATTTGCCTTTCGAGTAGCCTATGCTTTCATAAATTCCCACTTAGCTATTACAACCTGTCTTTAAATTATAGGGATTTGGCTTTGCATGTTACAAATAACCACATTTAAGGTCTATTTTTAATGGTAAATAGTTACATGGTTTTATAAAACAAGTGTTTATTTTTATTATTATAGACTTTTCTGCCAATGTAGGCTATTACACTGAGCAAAACCTCCAGACTTTCCGTAATTGACTTCCCAGACCTAAATTTACATTTATTTACATTTACATTTATTAATTTAGCACTATTATCCAAAGTGACTTATATATTTAAATTATATTACAAAGTTCATTGTGCCCCCCCCCCCAGACCCCCGAGAATGTCAGAACAGCATTTATTGCACAACATTGCCAGTTAAAATGCTACATAGTACATACTGCTGCTATAAATGTGTCTGGGTAGGCGGCCTACATACTCTATTGTTCACATATGCCACCAACACCATCACAACCTCACATTTGCCACTAACGCCAATCATTCCTTCAATTCATCCCAGACATTCCTTCCTCCGTTATTTTTTTAACCACCAGCCGCCACTGGTGTACATGTGTGTGTACATGTGTGTGTGTACGTGTGTGTGTATGTGTGCTTGTGCTTGTGTGTGCATGTCATTCATGGGTAAATTGTCTCTGTGTTTCTATGACACAGGTTACCAAATAAATTGTGAATTTATTGTGCAACATTGTGAGACAGGGCAATGACGGCATTCCAACACAAATAAAAGCAGTATCTGTTTCATCTGCAACACATGTGTTCTTTACCCTTTTTGATTTTGTGTAACTGGCCTGGCACTCTCCCAGCCCTTTGGCATAATCATCAATTAGCAAACCAAGTTGGTAGAAACGCTACCTCTGGCTCAGAAGGGAACCGCTTCGTGACATAAAATAAGTGTTGATTTGTGGTTCTATTTTACATTCCACAAAAATTACAGATGACACAAAGGAGATAAGACTTTCTCCACACGACCTCAATGTCATTGTTCTCAGCCACCCCCTCTGTTCTCTGATTGGACAGGTCAAATTTGGCCTGAGAAAACCCGCAAATATCCCAGGCGACGTACTGAAGGGAAATGAAAATTGAGCGGAAGTACGTAGGAGGGTGGAGCCAGGCTAGGGTTTAACAGCCAGAATTTCAAGCATTTTCACTACCTTTATTCATAAGGATTTATTCTGGTCATTGTAAGTGCCACACACACATATTATATATTGTTTTTTTCAGCAGAGTCTAGGCTATCCAGATCTGTATTTCATGTATTAGCATTGATTTTATTTAGATTTTTAAAGAATTAAAATATAAAAAGCGTATTATAAAAATTCTTATATTTCGAAATGTATCTCACCACAGCAAGCTCATAGCTCTACGTGCATTTCATGTGTGTGTAGGGCAGACTGTCCTGAATCGGGCAATATAATTGCCATGTTGGAGGGATACTCTGGGGCTGAGAAATTTACAGAAATATGTGGTGTGTGATTTACGGAAATAAATGCCATTTTTTATTTAGTGATGAAAAATTACCTTTCTGCGCTCCATACAGTATCTGTGACACGAACTGATCTGACCTGACTTGACCCGAGGTTGCGTGTTAGCCTGCGTGTATGCACTCATAATGATTCTCAACTTTTAACTGCATTGCCATGAACAAAGTAAAGGCAAAAAAGGTGTTTCTTTGTTGAATTTGCTAGGATCTCAAAACCGGATTATGAACATGCTTTGCCATAGAGAAACGCACGATAGCGTTGGATTATAAACATGCTTTGCCACAAGAACAGACAAAAACGTGGGGTAAGTCCAGCTATATGAAGTTATTATTTTGCTGTCACTTCGTCTGTTTTATAACCCAGAAGGATGTACTTGGTGTCAAATGATAGCTCTGAGTCTCCTCTTGCGTGGCATATCTATCCGATCACGGGTCCGCGAGCATTTCAAACGAGAGTAATGGGTGCGCAGGTGAAGAGAGAAGTATAGACTGTAAATATGATACAATTTGAAATTATATTTTTTAATTTTCATACTTGATCGTACAGAAAAGTGTGTAGTCTCTTTGGAAAGCCCCACTTCTGCGCTGTCATGCAATAAAGGTTTCATCTCGCGATGAACAGTTCCGGAGAAATGTAACAGAGAAGAAAGGGTGTGTTTTTTGACGCACTTTGCGTCAATCGGGTTCTAAGGGTTAAAGGGAAACTTGGCAGGATTTCCCCCACTGCTGGAGAAATTGTGCATTATGCTATTTCAAACTGTGGGAAAAGGGTGTGTGTGTGTGTGTGTGTGTGTGTGTGTGTGTGTGTGTGTGTAGTTTCTTGTCCCTGATACTATGTGAGTGGGTCATCAGTCATCTGTGATTTTAATATGCGTCAACCCATTTCAGTGGAGTCTCAGTGATTCCAGTAAAGTCTGTAGCGATGTCATGCTTGCGGTTAGGCTAATCAACATGCTGTCTTACCCCATTTGAATAGTTTCCTGTATGTGTCCGAACCAATGACTGTATATACACAGTTATTGGTCCCAACACTGAAGAATCCAGAAGGAATTTGTAAGGAACCAAGAATCCAGCCTGCCTTACTGGCTAATAGATGCTACCAGTCCACATCACCCTTTCCCTTCCTCCTGCTACGAAAATATACTTCATCCTTCAGCTTCATTGCTTGCTTAGCGCCCCAGGAGAGATGCAGCTAGTGGAGAAGATAATAGCCTGGACCTGACACTCGGGGAATTGGAATTTCAGTCACAACCAGTTGCCCTTTTAATAACACTCAACCAAGTAAACATTGCTGCAGACAGGCAATGTAACTGATGGCCAGGCCAAGGCAGCTTCAATGCGGACTGAATGTAGTAGGACTTTTTTTCCCCTTACTGTCCTTGAACTGGGGAAAATAGATCATGTTTTTTTTTTTTTTTTTTTTTTTCACCGTTGTCTGCTTCAGAGGGCCTGGTGGTTGAGGAAACTGGCAGAGGGAAGGAGAGAGCAGACTTGACATGAATGTAAGTCCATTTCCTCCTGCTAACACGGGCAGTTTGAGTCCACCAAAGTGCTAAATTAGCCACATTGTTGTGTGGCTGCCACTTGACCTTCTGCTGTGGCATGGTGCCTTGTAAATAGTAACTCACACACACACACACACACACACACACACACACACACACACACACACACACACACAAATGTGTTTCCTGTGGCTCAGTGACATGATACAAAACGAGCAGACTTCCACTTTTTAATTAATTTGTGGATAAAACCTCAGAGGAGGAAACAAAAAGCAGGCATTTCCACAAGTGGGATATGGGTTTCAAAAATAAGCTAATTTTATCCACCCAAAATGATTTGTGATGTGATGTAACAGAGGTTAAGCTGCTCTGCCTTCAAAAAAAAGACAAAAGGAAGCATTTTATGGATTGTGTTAGAAAGCCAACCTATTCAGACTGTAAAGACTTACAGACCTACTTATGAAGCCAATCAAAGAAACACAATCTTGCTATGGTCAACACAACACAAGACCCTATGAATCAACTACAGCCTGGGTAGGATCCATATTTTGCCTGACGAAGATCTTTAAACGTTTATGGGAGCATCTTACAGTGTGCAGGTCTTTCTTTTGATTTTTATCTTCAGTTAGGGTTTGATCGGGCACCTGAATTTTTTTTTTTTGTTTAGCACTCTGCTGTTGTTCTCTAGGATCCACGTACCCACAGTTTCATATGGGCAATGTGTTGGCCAATGAGTCCCAGTACAATGAGGAGGAAAGACCATAAATCACTTTGCTGATGGGAGTCTGGAGTGCCTAATGAAAGCAAAGGGGCAACAGGAGGCGACAGCGAGCACTGATCCATATAGGAAAAGCCAACCAAGTGTGTCTTCGTATCCCGCTGCGCCCGCATGATGGATTCTCCCGTCGTCCAGAGCCATATTGACGGCTCAATGCATTCCACTCAGTCTGCGGGGACCGCTCGACCGACCGACCGACCGCAGCACACGCAGCAATATGGCGAATAACTCTAGGGGAGGCCGAGAGCCAACAATTACACACTCCAAATCAATTTCAAAAGGTGGTATATACACAGCACATTGGGACGTGTGTGTGTGTGTGTGCTGTATGCAGACATGCTCAAGTGG